>NC_089583.1:98219349-98351852 GCF_019320115.1 Miscanthus floridulus | reverse complement strand
GTCTATTCTCTTCGTTGAGGTTACTTTTTTGGTCAGAAAGGGTGTAATTCGTGTGATTATCAGCTTGCTTTGCAGCGTTTTGTTAAAAAAGGAAGGGTAGCAAGCTTGTTTATCCTTTAGAAAAAAGCATAGTTCCTGTTATAAGTTTTTCCTGTTTAACATGGAAGTAGAATAACAGAACATTTGTGAATATATTCAATCCTCTAGATCTTACAGCTTAGATCCTGCAATTGAACCATTAGTGGTACACTGGTACTGTTCTTGAAGTCAAGAACTTGGTTGCTGATTTAATGTGATAAAGTTGTGTATATGCTTGGATATCCAACAAGCTCTATTCCATTTTTAAATTCAAGGAGCAATTTGTGTAATTTCATCATATGAACCATTTACAGGCAATGATGAAATTTCTTCAAGATGCACAATGAGTTTGTGGTGTCTCAATCCTGCTGTTGTTTTTCAAGAAATTGCAGATCGAACACTTTCGGTAATTCTGACTTCTGGGTAAGTCTGGATGGTCCTTTTCTCGCTTATCAATAAGCTGGTAAAATGGCCCTGTTAAGCAGCAGATATCTAATAGATGGTGAATGTGAAATTTAGAAGGACAAAAAAACATGGAAGAGGAACTAGACATGCTGCCGGTAGCTAGTCTGAATATGTCAATTCTTTGAACTGCACATTGGTTTGGAACTGTATAACTGAACATTTCATTTCTTTTGTTCTTGGGAGAGGGGACCAAATAGGCAGTGACTGTCAGTAACGGCCCTACGTAAGGCTTTTTTTGGACCGAGATAGAAGTCAGGCTGCTGATGTAGATGGCTTGCATGTCAAGATAGAAGTCTAGTAGGGTTTAGGATTATAAGATATATAGATATAAAAAATGTTTTCAGTACCTGGTAGGCACATGGTCCAACTGATATAGGTAACTAAAAAGTCATTATGTTATGCAACTTTTGAGGTTCTTATAAATTGCCTTGCTAAGTCTCTCCAGTGTCAGATAATTTACAGCTCTGAAAGACTGAAACTACATGTATCTGCAGAACACTTTCACCAATGGGTTCTTTTACATCTGAACTTGGTGTCCAGTTTGAGGCTTGCATGGAAGCTCCTCATGTAATTAATGCTGATTTTCAGGTACGTATGTTGCTAGTTGTCCGCTGTATCATGTCATAACCGCATGGTGATGGATTTGTATTATTGGGCGTTGAGTAGAGGGATCAAGATAATACTGTGTTTCTTGATTCTGAAATTCAAAATATTTATTTGGTGACAGAGTAATTGGTCAAAACCGGGATACGATTTTTTTTGCTGCAAATAGACACTAGTTCACTTTTGTACAATGCAAAATCTGTGCATAAAGTATTTGAACTCACCATTGGAAGTGAGGATTTCCTATCTCACCTAAAGGGAAAGAAGAGAGGTGTAATTTGTATCTGCAAGCTTTATCTGATGGCATATTTTGGCATGCCAATGTACCAATATGTAATTACATGAAGTGCTTTAGTAAAATTACATTATTGAGATAATATGCATGGCTTGAACTTGATATGCACTACTATATATATATATCACAATTTGAACTCGAAAATTATGTTTAGAGCTGGTTTATTAGCCTCAGGGCCGGTCCTGAGGGTTTGAGGGCCTAGAGCGAAATCAAAGACGAAGGCCCCTTAAAAATTGAAATAAAGGGAAAAATATGCATATGAAATGTTACCAATAAACACATCTAAAATTATCAAGCAATTTAATATTTACAGGTAAAAAATGATTATGTAATTTTGTGCGCCAATCTGTACGTGCAGGGGATCGATCACGGTGTTTTAGTTTGGTATTTAACATATTCTCATTCTGTCTTAAAATAAACACACATCACGCTTCTCAGAGAGTCAAACTCTTTTAAATTTAACTATAAATAATATCAATATTTGTATCTTAAAATAGTTTATTATAAATATATAATGCACAACTAATGTAATAATGCTTATTGCACATAATAAATATTAGTATTATTGTGTATATATATTTGATCAAACTTAAAAATATTTGACTCCTTGATTAATAGGGTATGTACTTATTTTAGGATGGATGAAGTAACAAATAGTGAGACTGAGTAAACGATAAAAGGTACTACGTTTCAAATTATAAGACATTTTAGCTTTTTTAGATTCATAACTTTTGCTATGCACCTAGATATATTATGTCTAGATACATAGTAAAAGGTATGAATATAGAATTGCCAAAACGTCTTATAATGTGGGACAGAGGAAGTAGGAATTAATAGTCTATTGACAAAGTCACGTGGATCACGTCATGTTGCACAAGCACATGTATAGAAGCTGAGATTATACAAGTATAGGCTACAACTTGAGCATTAAGTGAAACGATGCCACAAGGTTGAACGTGTCGCAAATTAAACCGGCAACGTGCCTGACAGCCAAACCAACGCTGCCTTTAGATTCCTGGGAGGGCCCCAAGGATCCGAGGGCCCAGCGCGGGGGCACTGCTCGACCCCCACCAGGACCTGGCCTGATTAGCCTTGCTGTCCTTATGGTAATTTGTAGCCTCTCTAAAGACTTGTGAATTGATTCTCATTTTCATCAGTTTAAAGACTGGTTAATTTGTCCCTCATACTGCCAGCGTACCCCAGTGCAGAGAGCTCCCGCGCTGTGCGGGGTTTAGGGAAGGGTGTTAGTGGCAAGCCTTACCCTCGCCTGTGCAATGCGAGGAGACCGCGACTCGAACTCGGGACCTTCCGGTCATAGGCGGTAAGACTCTACCGCTTGCACCAGGCCCGCCCTTCATACTGCCAGCAAAGAAAATAATTTTCCTAATGAGCTCTAACCCTTAGTTTGTTTAGGACCTGGATATGGAGTTATGAACCTTTTGTGGTTAGAAGAACATTAGCAAATATAACCTATGCCAAACAGTAGCTATTACTTGCATTTTTTTAAGTCTATCTTGGCTTTGCAGGTTTTTGCAGCTGTGCTATCGTCTGGTCCAACAAGGCAAATATTGAATGCTAGCTATAAAACTGCGGACAATTCATCTTTCCAGGTAACTTTTCATTGAATTATATATATGTTAGGAACCCTAATTTAAAAATATTATTCTATTTTTACAGTGTTTTTTTTCCCCCCGTTTTGACATAGGATGAACTTGGAGCTTCACTAGAGGAAATATGCAGAATTGTGCCTGGTGGTGCTCTAGTGTTTTTTCCTAGCTACAAGTTGTTGGACAAATTGCAAGTGCGCTGGTCTCAGACAGGTCAATGGGCACGGCTTAATGCTCAAAAACATGTGTTTGTTGGTAAGATCTTTTGAAGCATTTCAAAATGCCATTTCACTAATTATAGAAGACAGTATTATGCCATGTTCAATTTTCTGTGTTCTTTATTCAAAACTTATTTGTTTCAGAGCCTAAGGGAAGTAGTGAGGAACTCGATCCTGTTTTAAAAGGGTACTATGATGCAATCCTTGGTAAGGCTCCTGTCAAGAAAGCCAGAGGTGGTTCAAAACAAATAGTGAAGAATCGAGTGACAAAAAATCGTCACAGGAATCAGCGAAAGCAGGAGCTGCTCTTCTTGCAGTTTGCCGTGGGAAGGTGCTATTTTATTACTAAATGTTTATATTAATTTATGTACATGTTTAAACCCTACTTTAAATTTCTTATGCATAATGTTGTGCGTATGCCAGCTACCATTAGCTTATGTTTTGCTGGCTCCTGATTTTATTTCTAGGTATCTGAAGGGATTGACTTCGCTGATGACAATGCTAGAGTTGTGGTATCCTTTGTTTCCCTTTTTGATATTAAATTGTATGCTCTAGAAAGTTCAGGATCAAACACTTGGCCCTACTGGCATGTAGCATGATTGGTATACCTGTTCTGACATAAGGTCATTGTTGGAATTCCTTTTCCAAATATGTAAGTTTGTTTCCTTTTTTTTCTGTTTTAGTAAATAAATCCAATGTGTTTTTCTTTGTTTAGATACTAACATTGATTCAACATGGATCAGAAATGATGTTCAAGTAAAGCTGAAAAAGAGATATAATGATTCATACAAATCATCAAAGCATTTGTTGAGTGGGAGTGAATGGTACTGTCATCAGGCATTTCGTGCTTTAAATCAAGCTGCAGGTATTTAGCTATTGACTTACCTGTCAGGCATCGCCTGTGGCTAAGCTATTGGCAATGGCTAACTGTTGTCCTTGTCTTCTGTAGGTCATTGCATTCGTCATAAATCTGACTATGGAGGCATAATTCTGATTGGTATGTTATTCAGTTATCCACTCCCAACCATTTGCATGTCTAGAGAGAAAATTTGATACGTAAAGTTTTGGTATTTTATTGATATAACTGTTTAGAAGTGAAATGGTTTAGTGCTCCTCTTTTTAGAAAATAGAGTGTGTGGTTTTCATTTTTAATTCCCATGTATATGGTGCACAGATGAGCGATATCAGGAAGGCAGAAATGTTGCCTACATCTCCAAATGGCTTCGGAATGCAATCAAGAAGTATGATAGCTTCCAGGAGACAATGGCTGAGTTGCAAAAGTTCTTTCAGAATGCTGAGGTATTGCTCTTTTTACACATTTGATTTTCTAAATGTGGTTGGGCTTCTCTAAATGCATGGTACCGCTTCAGGCAACAACAACAACAACAACAACAACAACAACAACAACAACAACAACAAAGCCTTTAAGTCCCAGACAAGTTGGGGTAGGCTAGAGTTGAAACCCAGCAGAAGCAATCAAGGTTCAGGCACGTGAATAGCTGTCTTCCAAGCACTCCTATCTAAGGCTAAGTCTTTGGGTATATTACATCCTTTCAAGTGTCCTTTTATTGCCTCTACCCAAGTCAACTTCGGTCTTCCTCTGCCTCTCTTCACGTTACTATCCTGACTTAGGATTCCACTACGCACCGGTGTCTCTGGAGGTCTCCATTGGACATGTCCAAACCATCTCAACCGGTGTTGGACAAGCTTTTCTTCTTCTTTCGGGTTTCATCTCCATTAGAATGGCTAGATTTAACGTTGGCTCGTCACGCCTATCACAACCCTCCTCCTTTACCAGGGCTTGGGACCTGCTATGTTGAGACAACATAGGCGGAGTTGGGTACCGCTTCAGGAAAAAATAAAAATAAAAGATTGTGGCATCTTCCCCAAGGTTAAGTTGGATAGTGAAGCACCTCAATCTCTCAGTGATGATAAAAGAAAGTTGCCGTGGCCAGAATTGAGTTCCTCAAACCACTCAGTATCACAATGTAATCAGAAGGTAAAGACTGAATGTCTTAGTCAGAGAGTTCCAAACACTGATGGTGTGGTGGTAGACCAAAAAGTTATGTGTATGTGTTATACATCGCCAGAAGTATCGAAAATCTCTTTGAGATCTTCTGTTTTAGTAAAGAAAGAAAACTCTTCATCACCTGAAAGTCTTCCAATGTCATACCTCCCTGCAAAATTCAATCTGATTTCGAAGGTGTAGCCAATACTGGAGCAAATTATGGAGTCAAAACAGAAGTTATAAATTTGGAGGATGATGGTTTTAAACCTCGGTAATTTTAACATTTTTCAGGCATTCTTTTTCCTACTATTGTATCATCATTTGTTTTTCTTTAAATAGGTGTCTTCACATGCACAGGTATGCAGAGATCACTATCTTAAATCCATTAAAAGACAGGTCACGGCAACCTACTCTTGTTGAGGAAACTTCTGCAGCGACTCCAATAGCTAGTCCCAGCAACTATTCTGAGGTAAACACCTCAGTACGGATCAACAATGGAGATCAGATTGTAGACATGCCCATTTCGCTTTTTTCAACAAATAGAAATATTTCTTCTCTGTCCACACTAGCAGCTACTCCTGAAAGAACCACCGACAAAGACTGTCATGAGTCTTTGATCAACAGAAGTGTAAATTCTCACTGCGAGAAAAAGCGAAGGTTGAGCTCCCCAATGAGCTGTTGTACTTACACAATGCGTTCTAGTTCTCCAAGCAAATCATTCTGCCACACTGGTTCTGCTATGCCTGGGGATGTGAATATAAATTCTGAATTGTGTTGTAAAAATATAGGATTGTCCAGGTGTGAAAATGTCAAGCTTGAAAGAAATTACAAGCCAGAAGAGGTTTCAGCAAAGAAGTCTATGCAGAAGAAACTTCTTATAAGTTGCATTAGATGCAAAACAGCTCTTGGGTTAGAAGAAGATGGGTTTTTTGTTACTTGTACACAATCTTCTTCGTCGAAATTGTACTTGGCATATCTTTTGAGACATGGGCTGTCAGCTGCTGGCTTTCTGGAGGATGATTTTTCGGCATCAACACCAGCAGAGGTACAAGTAGTGGAGTGCGAAGCTTCTTCACTCAACCAAAATATATTTGGCAAATTCAGAAACCAGGGCCATGTTTGGTCTGCAAAGGATGGATGTGTGTACAATGCAATGACTTGTACTTTCTGCTCTTCTGAAAACAAATGTGCTATGGTCCTCGGCGTGCAAGTTCTTGCAACTGATAAGCTAAATCAACAATTGGTGGAAAAGGTAGTTTGCTTATCTGGATGCATATTTGTAGTTTATTACTGCTACTGTTACCTTAGCTTAATTGCTGCCTCTTCAAATGAAGGTGCTCTTGTTCAGTGATCGTTTGGATGTCCAGTCTGAGCCATCAAAGGGACAGGTATGGGTGTTAATCTGTTGTAGGACTAATATGATGGGATACACTTAGAAAACTAGAAAAACATAATGGGTCTATCTACTTTCATATGAAGATTTCAAGAACTCGGAGAGATGCTAGTAACTCCATCTCCCCTCCATCGCCATCGGTGATCGACCTTGAGTCCTTTGCATATAAGCCATTAAAGAAGGATCCTGTGGCGCTGAACTCAAGGTCTAAGGTCAGTTGCCTGCTGCCACTGCTGTTATCTTTTGCCGTTCTGCTTGTGATCACTTTCCCAGAATTTCAAGTCTAATCAGGTTCGCATGATCCTCATGTTGCATCAACACAGTAGACTTCTCATCAGAGTATAATTGACAATACTCCAATTTTTCTGCCCTTGGATTTTCTGTGGAGCAGTTTAGGTTACCTGCCTCGAACAGATCTACAACTGGTACATAATTTGATGTAGAGCTCATGAGACAATGGTGATCTTTGCCGTGAAGCATTGGGAAGAACTTTGTTCTGTGAGACATGGCATGCGGGGAGGAGACGCAGATGTCACGTCGCCATGGAGATTCATAGTTTCAAACATCCACATGGATTAGAGAAGTTCCCTGAGCTGAAGTGGGGTGTAAAACGCATGGCCTGGCAGTAGGAATCTAGGATGTTGATGTGTGTGTGTATATCCATTTACAGTTCTTGATGCGTCCCATTGTCTATTAGAACAGTTTTTGCGTTCTGAAATTTCGCATCCGTGACTGAGCACCCAAAATGCTCATCACGCCGAGGCAAAGGACTAACCTAATACAGTGAACAAAAACATAAAATAAAACAAAAAGAGCTCCCGGCGAGGATCGAACTCGCGACCTTTCGCTTACGAAGCGAACGCACTACCACTATGCTACGGAAGCACTTTTTGTTACATGAAAATATAATGCATTTACAATGGATATCTCTGACAGACAATTATACATTCATACAATAGTTTTTTTTTGTAACACAAACTTTGACGTTATTAGATTCTTATTCGAACATATACACCTATATATGATTTAAAAATATCATACTAAGAAATCAAGAAATCATTGGTCAAAGACTTGTCAAGATACGCCTGCCCAACCCGAGCGAGAACGCTGGGTGCGGTGCAGAAGCTGGAGAAAAGCCACGTGATGCCACGTCATTCAGCATTTGCCTTTTCTCCAAATATGACGAGTTCATGCCAATAATTTCTCAAAGGCAACGCTTGTGTCCACTGTCTACGTACACAGTCACACTCCAAGAGATGCATCGTGCCGGTCCTATGATCGTGGTCGCCACCGTTGACGAGCTAACGGACCTCGTGCATAAGGCCATGCATGATCCATTACACTCTGCAGCTCCCGTAGACTAGTAGGGATATTATTCATCAGCACAAACGTGCTTAATTATGTAAATGTACTTGTACTCCATCCGTCCAAAAAAAAATACAATGGCCAAAATTATATTAAAAAAATACTAACATTTCTGTTGCAAAATTATTATCATTAGATTAGTCATATAATATGTTTTCATAATAATTTTTTTAGAGATATAAATATTAATATTTATTATAAATTTGATCAAACTTGAGATACTTTGATTAGCACAGATCTCATAATTGTATTTTTTTTCTGGACGGATCGAGTACTACATGTACACAAATCCCGAGGTACAGCTTCGCTGGTGTGGAGTTGGAGGGGGGAAGAAGCCTGACATCACGGGGGGGGTGGGGTGGGGGGGCGGCTTGCCGACGACGAGCTTGTCCTGGAATGCGCATGACGGCAGCAAGAGGGAGAGGAATGATAAGTGCGTGCACGCTGTCAGGCTCATCTTCGTGGCGTGTTGGTGCGATGTACTTTCTATGTACCTAAATATATATCGTTTTCGTATTCCGATAAACAACTTTGACTAAATATATATTAAAAATATTAATATTTATGATACATAATTAGTATTATTGGTAAGATATTTGAATCTTGTTTTTTAATAAATTTATTTGGAGATACAAATATTACACGTATTTTCTATAAATCGAATTAAACTTACGACGCGTACATTAACGGCGATAGTTATTTAGAGACAGAGGGAGTACTTGAGCATCTTGATGTGATCATTTTCTGCACGCACCAACGACGAATCGTCGAATACAATTGTTTGGTACTTTGCAGACTTTGTTGAGTTTGACAATTGGATTAAGTCCACTTTTGGCCCCTCAACTATTATGTCGGTCTAATTTTGATCCCCAAGTACAAAATCGTCTGGTCCAGGCACTGGAACATTCAAAACCGTTCAGTTTTAGCCCCTCGGCGCGATTGAGGCGGTTTGCGCCGACGTGTGCCTGGTTTTGACCCGCCACGCTGGCATTGACGGATACGTAGGACGGTCGCACGGGTTAAAAAACAGGAGCCGGCCCGCTCAACTCTCTCTCTCCCTCTCAGTTCCTCTCCCCCGAACCCTAGACGCCACCGCCGGCGCCTCCATCGTCGTAGCCGCTACCGCATCCTCTCCTTCGGTGCCTCCGCCTCCGCAGTCTCCCCTCTGCTTGGGAGTCTGCCGCCGTCGTCTCCATCTTTCAATTTCTTCTTTAACTCCTTTAGCTCAGCTCTAATCTGGATTACCTCCTCATCCTCTCCACTGCTCTCATCATCACTAGGCAAGTAATCCTGGTCACTGATATCATCCATATCTGAAATGTGTTCCTTCTGTACAGGAGCCTCTTCATGAACAAACACTTCTTCTTGCATTACTGTAAGGTCGAGATGGCGATTAGAGGGGGGTGAATAGTCATTTCTAAAACTTAATCGCGTCGGCTAACCGAAACAAGTGCGAAAGAAGTGTCTATTCATGAAGAGGCTCCTGTACAGAAGGAACCTCTCTATGATACCACTTGTAGGATCTACAGAAAGATAAAGGAGGCCTAGAGAGGGGCTGAATAGGCCTGTAAAAATTCAACTCAAAACTCTGTTAGAACAGAGGACGGCACTGCTGGCCTATAGGGTGGCACTACCGCTCTTCGAAAATAAATCTAACATAGCTGAGATTTTACAGAGATGAACCTGACCCCATTAGCTGCTTAATTCTGCAATAGAAAGATAAGATCCAGTTCGAAGACTGAATACCACAGAAACTCTATACAAGAGTGGATCAAGCAATCAAACCCTAATATAAGCTACCAAAGAGCTAAACCAGCAAGTAAACAAGATGAAGCACGCAAGACACAAGATTTATCTCGTGGTTCAGCTCGCCACAAATGTTTGCCTAAGTCTACGTTGTTGAGGAAGCCACAAAAGGCTTGGGCTTGCCACAAAGGCTTGCCTTACCCTCGTTCTCAAATCAAGAGGATGAACTCTTGAAGTGAGAGGTGATTTCTTAGCTCTGAGAATGAGGTTACAAACCTCTCAAGGCCACCACACGAGTTGACAAGCCCAAGGGCGACACCTAGCCGGCTAGGAGCAAGCTCCAAGAATAATAAACTCTAGAACCACCAGCCAAACATGAACCAAATGCTCATAGACTTTGGGAATCAGTGGATCTGCTCTCCAATCGAGTTTTGCTGCCTTTTCTCTTAAGTTTTGATGGTTGGAATCAAGGATTTGCTTGAGGGATGAAGGAGCAACAATAGAGGAGAGAGGATGAGCTTTGGTTCTGTTCTGTTTCGAGCAGAATGACTGAGTAAAGTGGATGACCGTTGTGGGCTAGGCCTGAAGGGTATAAATACCCCTTGGGTCCAACGGTTAGTTAAGGGCGGTACTGCCACTCTTAACAGGGCGGCACTGCCATCTTAGCCAAAATAGGTAAGTTGAGTTAAATTTGGCTGGCTGTTTTGACTAGGTGAGAGGATGTAAATCTGAGAATTTGAGCATCTGGTTCAACAGTTGACCAACTATCCTAAAATCCCTCTTAATAGTACGGCTTTCCCTAAACTCAATTTCAAAACATAAAAGAATTTAAACCTCCTTTGAGCTAGGTCTAGCCACCTTTTGTAATTAGGACACCTACAACCTATACATCATCCTCATTTTTCGATTCTCTGCTTGCCATCTCGATAAATCTCATTAGTCCTATAATTTAGTGGTCATCAATGCCAAAACCTACAATAGGACATGATTGCACTTACAATCTTCCCCTTTTTGGTGATTGATGACAACCCAATTAGATCTTACAAAAGATATGAAATCTAAACTGAGATTTTCAAACTATAGGTGTAGGAGCCTCCCTCTAAATATGTGAATAGAGATTTGAATTCTCAATTTGGCATGAAAGGCCACGATTCACATTTTAGGTGTGATGGGAACCTCCCCCTACATCCATGCCTACTGTGGGGTGCTAAACAAGGTGTCATAGGAATAAAAATGATGCATATGACATGTTATATCAGTTCAAGCACACAAGACCCTGGCTGATACAGCATAGGGCGACAGTGACGGCCTTAGAGGGCGGCACTGCCATCCTGACTATATCGGTCAGGTAGCAATCAGGTTCCTAAAGCAGATCATATGAATATAAAACAATCAAAACTCAGAATATGACAAGCTAAAACAGTAACCATGAATGCATGTCCATATCCGAAGCAAATTAAGTCATAAAGTAGCTTAATTTCATAAAATGGAGTTTTGAGTGACTCTCAAACTCACAACCAACTACTCTCATAGGATCTGGACATAAAGCGCAGCTGCAGAGAACTCATGGCGTGCGTCGAAAATCTGTTGACCCCCTCTAATTTTCTCCCCCTTTGGCATCAAGTACCAAAAAAGGAAGAAAAAAAAAGAAAAGTCACTCGTCACTGTCGGAGTCAACGCGAGCACATCCTACGACATGGGTGTGTGAAGTGAAACGTGCTGAACATCGTGGAGGAGATGCCCCAGCTAAAGTAGAAGGACCTAGCTGATCCGTCGAAGGATGCGGTCTCTTGGAATATATGCAAAACAAGGCTGCCTAAACCTATGGATCGGCCTCTGTGGAGTGAATCTCTACACCAAGGTCCTGCTGCCTTGGGGGCTGCTCAAAATGCTGCCCCTGTGGGTACTCGTAGTACTGACTGAATGGCTCATATGAGTGCCCATACTACTGATCATCTAGCTATTCATAATGGTGCTTATGTGGTTGATCCTGCTCCTCATCAGAGGAAGAAAGGCGAGGCAAGTTAGGAAACTGAGGTGATGACTGCACTGGTGGAAGGGGTGGCAGCCCCGCCATTTCCCTAGCATGCTTCACTGCTTCCCTGTTTTTTATTCTATCCTCATAAGCAGTCTGTGAAGCATATGCACAATGAGCAAAGATTGCCTTCATCCATGCACTCATCTTCCCCCACTTTGACTTCTTCTTTTGTTCCCTAGCCCTGGACGGCTCAGGAATATCTCTATGTGCAGCTCTAGAAGAGTGAAAGCCTGCTACCCCACTATCTCCATATCCTCTAGAACAAGTGTGTTGAGTAGCTGACCCAAGTCCCCCTAAGCCACCATGGGTCTTTTTGATCTTATAAACAGTGTGCTCACAATCCTTAGGGAACCATATGCCAGTCACTCTCTCAATCACAAACATGAGGTAAGGAGCATAGGGCAAAGATCTCCTCCCATCATCCATGGCATATGCTAGCTCAACCCAAATAAACCTTGGAACATTAAACTTTTCACTACTGGGAAACCTAGACAATACATTAGTGATGTAGCCATTCAAATCTATTGCATTGTCTTTGAGGTTAAGAGTGATCCTAAAGAGATTGTTCATAATGTAATAGAAGCTCTTGAGCTTGGTCCTTGACCAATCAGGAACTGCAAGATTTTGATTCTCCCACATGAAGCTTACTTCCATTGGCTCAAGACGACGTTCATTATGAATCCTCTCATATCCCCTATGGATGTGTCCAAAACTAAGAATACAACAGAAGGTGACAAAATCAATGCGATTATGTCACCCATCAGTCATCCAATGAAGCTCATCCACTTTCCTGTTCCAATAGTAAGTGGCATGGAACTGTGCAAGAATCTCCCTGTTCCAATCATGCCTGAAACTCATGATATCTGTCATCTCAAAGCGGTCACAGGTCTTGATGGCTGCAGCAAACCCATGATCATCCCTGCTCTTCAAGTCACCAAAATCAATGTACTGCATCTTGCTGATCTTGCCCTTTGGCTTAGACTGGATGGCTGTGGCATAAAAATCAGATTGGAAAGCATTCCAAAATCTATAATCAATGCCACTAGACCTATTAGAGGAGTAAGGATCAATCTCTCTAGCTTCACCTATCTTCTTCTAGCTCATGGAATAATCAAGAACTATATGATTATCACTATTTTGGGGAGGATTGAGGTTGAACCCATCAGTGTTTTCTCTCTTGTAGCTGCTATCAAACTCTAAAATATGCAGAGGAGAATCAGGCCACACATGAATGGTCATTCCCATCCTCTGAATTCTTTCTTCTTTAGCAAGGTCTTCATCAAGATTTCTATCACTAGAAATATAGCTTGCCTATCCCCTGCCTCTCTTGACCTTTTGCTTAGTTGACATCACCTTCCTTTTTCCCTGATTCATCTATGCAATTAAATGAGACTTGATAAGAAACTGTATAAGATAATGAGTTAGAAACAGTTACAAGCAGGTTTTAACAAGAAAAAGAATTTTGAAAATGACACAGGAAGCTTTGCTGGATTTGGAATCAGCAAGGTAGGGCGGCACTGCTACCCCCTAAGGCCAGCACTGCCTCCCTCAGTTGCTTCGCTAGTTCATTTTCAACTTTCTTGTTCTGGTTAAATTCTACTTCCAACAATATCTATCCATCATCATAATTTCATAATCACAGTCTAAAAATAGATATATGAAACCCTAGCCATGGATTTGAAAGATTGAGTATGAAAAACTTTAGAAACTATTTTGATAAATGAATCCAATCCATTTTGAACTTCATCATTTTAATGAGATTGAGTATAGCAGTTAGAATCTGCTAGGGGTGCCATTAATGGTCCCATGGGTGGCATTGTTGCTCTCCCCAAAATCATCCAATCGGTAAAATTCAAAATCACTTCGATTTAATCATCAAAATCCTTTCTAAACCCTTCATACTCCCCCTATAAACAAAAATCTATGACTAAAACCTTTATATTGCATAGATCGAATGGGGTTAGGGTTTCACCTTGCTTCCAAAACGATGGAATGGAGGGAGAAGAGGAGAAGTGGCTTGGCCAGGAGCTTCCTGCAGGGGGGCCAGCGATGAGGAGATTTGGCCGGCTCTAGGGGCGGCACTGCCAGGGTGGCAGACCACAAGGAACGACAACGGTGCATGCTTGAGAGAGAAAGAGAGAGAAGCACGGGCGTCAGTGTCGGCTGGGAGAGAAGGAAAGAGTTGGGTCAGGAGCCAGAGAATGGAATAGATAGAAGAAAATGGGCCCCGCAACCCAGTCAAAATTAGCAGAAAACGGCCCAGTTTTTAGAGGGCGGCACTACCGGCCATTATGGGTGGCACTGCCGTCCTGCCAATTTTATATGGATTATGCTAAAACTTTATGACCTCCTTTACCTTAGATATGGATATATATTATCTAAATATCATGACCAGTAAGCAATCAACAATACAGGCAATGGTCATGACACTTAGTTGGCCTTTTGAAATGGTTTTGAAACACAATATAATATCTTTTTAAATTATTTTCCTATGTCGCTAGGTTGTCAAACCGAGGTGTGCCATATTTCAAACTACGTTACAAAAATCAAGTATATTTAGCTCACTACGTAAAGCACAAAACCTTGACTCATCGAGAGGCTTAGTGAAGATATTGGCTAGTTGTTTTTCGGTGCTCACATAACAAATTTTGATATCTCCTTTGGTTTTGTGGTCTCTCAGGAAGTGATGTTGGATGTCTATATGTTTGGTTCTTGAGTGGCTTATAGGATTGTTTGCAAGCTTTATGGCACTTTCATTATCACACAAAAGTGGGATCTTGGTGAATTGACATCCAAAATCATAAAGGGTTTGCCTCATCCAAAGTAGTTGAGCATAACATGCACCGGCTGCAACATACTCGGCCTCGGCGGTGGAAAGGGCTACATAATTTTGCTTTTTTAAACTCCAAGGCACTAGGGACCGTCCAAGGAATTAACATGTGCCCGAAGTACTTTTTCTATCTACCTTGCAACTGGCATAATCGGAATCCGAATAGCCAAGTAGATTGAACTTGGAGCCCTTGGGATACCACAAGCCAAGGTTAGGAGTGTGTACTAAATATCTCAAGATTCTTTTAACAGCTACTAAATGATACTCTTTTAGGTTGGCTTGAAATCTAGCACACATGCACACACTAAGCATTATGTCTGGCCTAGATGCACATAAGTAAAGTAGAGAGCCGATCATGGAACGATATACCTTGATGTTCATGGCTTTCCCTTCTTCATTTAGATCAAGATGTCCATTGGTTGGTATGGGAGTTTTGATAGGCTTGGCATTCACCATGTCGAACCTTTTTAGCATATCATGGGTGTACTTGGTTTGGCTAATGAACGTCCCTTCCTTTATTTGCTTGATTTAAAATCCAAGGAAGAACTTCAGCTCACCCATCATGGACATCTCAAATCTCTTAGTCATGATCCTACTAAACTCCTCACAATACACATGGTTAGTACTACCAAATATTATGTCATCGACATATATTTGGCACACAAATATATCATTTCAAACTTTGTGAGTAAAGAGTGTAGGGTCAGCTTTGCCTATTTCAAAGCTTTGTTTGAGCAAAAATTCCTTAAGGCATTCATACCATGCTCTTGGTGCTTGCTTAAGCCCATAGAGCGTCTTTTGGAGTTTATAGACATGGTTGGAGAACTTGGGATCTTCAAACCCTGGTGGCTGCTCCACATACACCAACTCTTGTATTGGGCCATTGAGGAATGCACTCTTGATATCCATTTGGTACAACTTGAAGTCATGATGGGCAGCAAAGGCTAGAAGCATTCGAATTGCTTCAAGTCTTGCCATCGGTGCATATGTTTCTTCAAAGTCCAAGCCCTCTACTTGAGTGAAGCCTTGGGCCACCAATGTTGCCTTGTTCCTTGTCACCACGCCATTTTCATCTTGCTTGTTGTGGAAGACTCACTTGGTATCAATGACATTGGTATTGGGCCTTTCCACCAAGTTCCACACTTGATTTCTCTCGAAGTTGTTAAGCTCTTCTTGCATGGCCATGACCCAATCTGGATCTTCAAGTGCTTGTTCTACCTTGAGAGGTTCCAAAGAGGAAACAAACGAGTAACATTGACAAAAATTTGCTAAATGTGAATGAGTTGTTACCCTCTTCTGAATGCTCCCAAGGATGTTGTCAACGGGGTGATCCCGTTGTATAGTTTGACATAGCCTTGGATGCTCAACACCTCCTTGTTCTTCTTCTGGACCTTTAGCTTCTTCTTGTTCAAAGATAGGCTCCAAGTTGAGCACTTGAAGTGGTAGAGTAGGAGTTGAAGGAGCTGCTGCTGAGGTGGATGGGCGGCACTGTCGCCCTGCTAAATTTTAGCAGGTGAGTGCTACCCTTGTCGATGGAGTACGTCAACGAAAATTTGTGCAGCAACAGCCTGGGGATCCTCATCATCAGTGGCTCGATCTTCTTGTGGCCTAATGTCGCCTATAGCCATTTGCTTGATTGCCTCACATGGTGGATCCTCCTTTTCTACAACACTTGAATCAACTTGCTCCACTTGAGAGCCATTAGATTCATCAAATGTTACATCTACCGTGACTTCAAATCTACCAATGGTTTTGTTGAAGACACAATAGGCATGCTCATTTGATCTATAACCAAGAAGAATGCCTTCACCAACTTTAGATGTGAATTTAGAGGTTTTGAGTCTTTTGTTAAGTATAAAACACTTGCACCCAAACACTCTAAAGTATGACACTTTTGGTTTGTTACCGGTTAGAAGCTCATATGAAGTCTTCTTGAGTTTCTTATGTAAGTAGAGGCGGTTGATGGCATGGCAAGCGGTGTTGATGGCATCACTCCAAAAGAGGTCCGACATCTTATACTCATCTAGCATTGTCCTTGCCATATCAAGAAGTGTACAGTTCTTACTCTCTACTACACCATTTTGTTGAGGGGTGTAAGGAGTTGAAAACTCATGCTTGGTGCCCTCATCGTCAAGAAACTCTTCAACTAGAGTGTTCTTGAATTCAATCCCATTATCACTTCTCATCTTCTTGATAGGAAGACCAAACTCCTTTTGTGCCCTTCTCACAAATATCTTGACTTTCTCTTGCACCTGGGACTTATCATAAACAAAGAACACCCAAGTGAAACGGGAATAATCATCAACAATAACTAGACCATATTTGTTACCCCTGATGCTCAGGTAGGCGACCGGTCCAAAGAGATCCATGTGAATCAACTCCAACGGTTGTGTGGTAGTCATGATGCTCTTTGGTGGGTGAGGTACACCTACTTGCTTTCCGGCTTGGCAAGCACTACAAATCCTATTTTTCTCAAATTGAATATTGGTTAGTCCAAGGATGTGGTTGTCTTTTAGGAGTTTGGCCAAGTTCCTCATCCCAACATGAGCTAGTCGGCGATGCCATAGCCAACCCATGCTAGATTTTGCTACTAAACAAGTCTCAAGCTTAGCTTTACTTTTGCTGAAATCAACTAGGTAAAGCTTATTCTTGAGGTGACCCGTAAAGACAATAGAGGAATCCTCCCTCTTAGAGACTTCCACACCCTTATCCGTGAAGAGACAATTGTAGCCCATCTCACACAATTAAGAGATAGACAGCAGATTGTACTTCAAGGAGTCAACATGTAAGACATTTGTAATTGAATGATCAAGTGTAATAGCTACTTTACCAAGTCCAATCACACCCTCTTTTGAATTGTCACCAAATATGATATTCTCATTTGAGTTTGTAGTTGGGGAGTATGATGAGAACATACTCCTTTCTCCGGTCATATGATTTGTATAGCCATTGTCAAGTACCCAACTTGACCCATCGAAGGAGTATGCCTGCAACACAAGTTTAGTTCCTAGTTTTAGGTCCCCAAATATTTTTGGGGCCTTGCACGTTAGTCACAAGAACTTTAGGAACCCAAATGAAAGCATTAAGATAAACATTTCGACTATTGCCAACAAACTTGGCAAACACTTCCCTCTTCCTGTTGTGCTGCAAAACAAAGTTAGAATTCAAATATTGTTGAGATGTTTTTGCCTTTGGTTGATAAGCATATCTATTTGGAGTGACCCAGATAGATTTTTTTGGTTTCTAGACAACCTGCTCAGGATGAGACACCTTCTTCTTAGGCTTGACATGAGCAGAGGAGGAGGTGGTGGTCTTCCCTTTTCTGTGGGGGGCGGCACTACCGCCTATAGGCTGCGGTGCTGCTCTGGGCCGGCCTTGTACCACCATCTATGTAGACCTATCTATACCTTCCTGCCCTTTGCTCATGAACTGAACACACTCATATCCATTGATTACCTTTCTCCCATTGGTTTTACCTCTATGAGTGTGCCCAAGTCCATCCTTGATGTGTGGATTTCTTCCATCTTTGTATTGCAGCCTCTTTGGTTGTTCAACTTTGTCACCAGCAAATTTCTTGCCTTCTAGGCACCTTTTGCCTAACATAGCATTGAGCCTCGCAATCTCTTTTTTTATAACCTCTATGTTTGCAAGGTTAGTGAAATAAATATTTAAGTCAAGATTATAGCATTTTCCACACCCTTGGCTAGTGGAGGGAATTGAAATGGCATTTGTGTTAGAGGGTAGTGGGGTGCTCTCCCATAGAAGATTATATTGCTCCTCAAGTTTGTTGTGTTTTTCAACTAAGACACAATACTTATCATTGAGTGCAATATTTGCCTTCTTTGTGAGAGCATGTTCTCTTTGTTCTTCGGCCAAGGTCTTGTTCAAAGAGTCCACCTCACTCCTCTCTAACTCAAGAGCTTCCTTACAGCCAATATACATCTTTTTGGTTTCCTCAAGATTTTCATCTCTATCGGCTAGCTCGGCTTTGACACTTTCTAATTCCTCCATTAGATTTGTGATGAAGAGCTTGGTCTTAGGATCCAAATTTTTAGTCAATTTAGCATATTTCTCAACATCACTAGTTTCATCATCACTAGAATCACTAAGTTCACTACTAGAGATGTCACTAGGAGGTGAAGGAGATTTGGCTCTTCGTTTTACCTTCTCACCCTTTGCTATAAGACAAATGTAAGTGGAGTGGTGGTCATCATCATCGGACATGTTGTTGAAGAGCATTGGTGTAGAGGATGGCTTTTGAATGGCCATGGTTGCAACCTTCACATCCTCATCACTTGACTCCTTAGTTGAGTCCCATTCATGCCTAATGTGTGCCTCTCCCATTTGCTTATATCTCTTTTTGTGTTCATGCTTGCCTTCATTGTTGTCCCTCTTGTATTTTTTGTCTTTCTTCTCATAGGGACACTTAGCAATGAAATGCTCGGTGCTACCATAATTGTAGTAAGTCCTCTTCTTCTTGTTTGGAAACCTTCTTTGCACTATTTTATACCCATTCCTTTTCAGCCCCTTGTGATAGTTCTTCATGAACAAAGCCATATCATCAATCTTCATGTAATCAGCCCCATCATCTTCATCTTCACTTGAGGATGAACTTGGATCATCATTTTGTGGAGTTGACTTGATTTCCTTGGGCTGACTTGTTGATGTTTGCTTGCTGCCCTTTGCCTTGTTGGAGGTGCCTTGATTGCTTGATTTATTGGCCTTAAGAGCTACTTCCTTGATTTTCATGCCTTCTAGCTTGGCTTGCAACTCACCAAGTCTTCTCCTTTCATTGACTTCTTCTCTTTGCATGTAAAATGTCAACAATCTTCCAAGCACATCATTTGGTGTGAAGTGCTCAAACTTCTTCTTATCTCTAATCAAGGTAACTGTGGTCTCATTTCTTGATGAGTAGGCTTTCAACATAACCTTCATCACTTTGTGATCATCAAGCTCATCACATCCATAGCCTCTAATCTTGCCCACCAAGGTCATCAATCTATCAAACATCTCTTGTGGCTCCTCTCCATCAACAATCACAAACCTATTGAGCTTAGCCATCAATAAATCAATCTTTGCTTTCCTCACTTTATCAATACCTTCATGTGCTAGATGCAAAGTGTCACAAATCTGCTTTGCAACATTGACATTCATCACTCGGTTGTACTCATTTCCATCCAAGGCACTAAGAAGAATGCTAGTGGCTTGGCCATTGAGATGGACAGCAGCTAACTCCTCATTTGTTGGCTCTTTGGGATCTTCCGGTGGCTGCAATCTATTCACCATAATCTCCTAAAGACCGGGGTGAAGATCTACAAGATAGGCACTCATCAAGTGCTTCCACTTGGCAAAGTTTGTCTCATCAAAATGAGGCAACTTGCCCGTGGGTACATTGATAAAGGACCTTTTATTATGGTTAGATAAATAAGAATAATTAAAGGATACATCAGCATATTTGTTCTTGTTGTTGCTGCCCTTGTCATCGCGATCCTTCTTCTTATCCTTGCTCTTCACCTTCTTGCTATCTTTTGAAGCATGGTATGACACATCATCATCTCCATCATCTGAGCTACTGATGATGCATCATACTCATTCTTCTCTTGCTCTTGAGCTCTTGCTGCCTTTCTCTTGACTCTTGCCTCTCTTGTGATTCTTCTAGCTTCTTTTCTCTTCTTCTTGTCCTTGAGCCACTGCTCTTCCTTCTTCCTTTCTCTAGCTTCTCTTGTTGCGATCTTGGCGGCTTTTCTTTCTTTTCTTGCCTTTCTTCTTTTGGCATCGGTGGTCTTGGCTTCTTTGATGGTGGCATCACTTGCTGTCGACATGGACAGCTCGCTGCTACTGCCGACATCCTCGATGTGCACACCACTTGCATTTGCATTGTGAATGGTCCTCAAACCTCCTCCTTCTTTCATACTGCATGTGGTGAAGCGTATACGAAGCAACCTTGCTCTGATACCACTTGTAGGATCTACAGGAAGATAAAGGAGGCCCAGAGGGGGTGACTAGGCCTGTAAAAATTCAACTCAAAACTCTATCAGAATAGAGGGCGGCACTGTCGGCCTACAGGGCGGCACTGCCTCTCTTCGAAAATAAATCTAACATAGCTAAGATTTTATAGAGATGAACCTGACCCCATTAGCTGCTTAATCCTATAATAGAAAGATAAGATCCAGTTCAAAGACTAAATACCATAGAAACTCCACACAAGAGTGGATCGAGCAACTAAACCCTAACATCAGCTACCAAAGAGCTAAACCAGCAAGTAAACAAGATGAAGCACACGAGACACAAGATTTATCCCGTGGTTTAGCTCACCACAAAGGTTTGCCTAAGTCTATGTTGTTGAGGAAGCCACAAAAGTCTTAGGCTTGCCACAAAGGCTTGCCTTACCCTCGTTCTCAAATCAAGAGGATGAACTCTTAAAGTGAGAGGTGATTTCTTAGCTCTGAGAATGAGGTTACAAACCTCCCAAGGCTGCCACACGAGTTGGCAAGCCCAAGGGCGACGCCTAGCCAGCTAGGAGCAAGCTCCAAGAGTAACAAACTCTAGAACCGCAAGCCAAACATAAACCAAATGCTCTTAGACTTTGGGAATCAGTGGATCTACTTTCTAATTGAGTTTTGCTGCCTTTTCTCTCAAGTTTTGATGGTTGGAATCAAGGATTTGCTTGAGGGATGAAGGAGCAACAATGGAGGAGAGAGGGTGAGCTTTGGTTCTATTCTGTTTTGAGTAGAATGACTGAGTGAAGTGGATGACCATTGTGGGCTGGGTCTGAAGGGTATAAATACCCCTTGGGTCCAACGGTCAGTTAAGGGTGGCACTGCCGCTCTATTTTGACTAGATGAGAGGATGTAAATCTGAGAATTTGAGCATCTGGTTCAACAGTTGACCAACTGTCCTAAAATCCTCCTTAATAGTATGGCTATCCCTAAACTTAATTTCAAAACATAAAAGAATTTAAACCTCATTTGAGCTAGGTCTAGCCACCTTTTGTAATTAGGACACCTGCAACCTGTACATCATCCTTATTTTTTGATTCCCTGCTTGTCATCTCGATAAATCTCATTAGTCCTATAATTTGGTGGTCATCAATGCTAAAACTCACAATAGGACTTGATTGCACTTACACCTGTGTATCTCACATAAACATAATTAGTCCACTTAGGGTTGTCATTTAATTACCAAAACCACACAAGGACCTTTCAATCTCTTCTTTTTTGGTAATTGATGACAACTCTACAAAGATATAGAAATTAAGCTCTTTTGGATTCATGTTGCTTGCCCAAGCAATTTTACCATGTGTAAATGATTTTGGACAAGTACCACAAACCCGAAATGGTAGTATTAGCTCCCCCTACATATGTGCTAGAGTGTTTATTTTGAAGCTCGCACATTTGTATAGATTGAAATTATGGGAGAGTAATTACTACTAAATGATGCTAAGGTGTATAGAGTAAACCTTTGAAGCATGCTACCAATCGGAGTTGCACCTTTAAGTTCATCCTTAGCACCATGGTTAGCTAGATATCACTTGAAAATAAAATCACTAGATACCTCGTGAGATCAACATTAAAAGCAAGGTACTAGTATTACTTGTAAAGCATACCAAGTGTCTAGCTATCATTCTATGCATGCTAGTTAAATCATCATTCAAGTTCTACAACTAGCATACACCACATAAGCATGCATATTGGATTTGAAAGCTTATGCAATGCAAGCAAGCACATGAATATGCATATATCAAATGCAATCAATCAGAGTTCATGAGCTTGCTCTCCCTACTTGTGTGCTACCTCTTTTCTTCAATGTTGTTCCCTCTTTGTCCATGTCCATGTCCAACCTCTACTTCTTTGTTTCAATCTCTCATGAGCTTTCATATCTTATCTCTCCCCCTTATACATTCTCAATCTCAAAGCTCAAAGCTTTCATATCTTTGTACAATCTCTCCTCCTTTGTCATCAATTTCCATAAAAGGTGTGATTCTCATTGATACAAAGGTATGTATTTGGGGTAGATGGTTGAGGCTTGAATCTTTGCATTTTTTATGGACATCACTTGATTGTTGGAATGACACCACCTGTAGATACCACTTGTAACTTATACCACTTGTATCTTGTATAGGGCTTCTTGAGATACCACACATAGGATCTTTGATCTTGATATCAATTTGTGGGACACCTCCCCCTATGTGATAGCATGGGTCATCCATTTGATACACTTGAGCTCTTGTAGTTGAGGGATGCATTCTTCATTTGATGACCACTTAAAGTTGAGGATCACTTGTGGAACCATTGTCTTGCATGATTGATACCACGTGTAGATGTGATACCACTTGAAAGAATTTTCTAGTATGGAACCACTTGTTGGATTTATCAATAAAAACATTTCTTAAACATTTGCTATCTTCATGAGTACCACTTATAGGATATCACTTGTGAGTTGATCTAGGCATCACGTGTGAATTCTTGATGAAATACTTGAGTCTAGATACCACTTGAAACAAACAAACTAGATATCCATTTACATTGTTGTCTTGTGCTTGTACTCTTATCACTATCATGAGCTTCTATGGTTGACTTGAACTAAATTGATTTGCCTAAGCTACTAAGTCCGGTTTGAACCAATTATAAGCTTCTTCACACCTCTTGCAAGGGTTATCTTGCTAATATTGTACTTGTCACTTGTTGGCAATCCAAATTAAATCAAGTACTTGGGTTTACTTAGCTCATGAATAAATTTATATACTAACCACTAGATCAATTAATCATTCAAGCGATAGTGGTAGGCTATGAATTTAAACATTTTATTTGTTATGCATGATCCTATGAAGTATGAACTATATGCACTAACCTCATACTAGTAAGAGATGAAATAATCATGCACATTACAATGATACCTTTGCTATGTTGGAGTAGAGGATAGTCATATAGATTCTAATTCATTACTCCAATAGCAATGTGAAGTCTAATTATAGGCTTGGTAAAGACCAATAGATACTATTTTGAATTCCATTCTTCACCCATATGAAATGAAAATCACTTATGATCAAGTGCACTATCTTGTTGTGGTTAGCTTGCTTCATCATTTCATCTTTGCTTGCATGAGAGCATCAATGTAAGAATACTACTTGAAATATCATGACTAGCTTTCTTTTGGATGTTGCTTGCTTTTCTTGATCAACCCTTTTGATTTCTTCAACTAAGCATCTCAAATGTCTATCGGATCACCACTTTTATGTTAGCCTTCTAAGTACCACACTTGGTTTACCTACACATAGGCAGCAAGCTCCTACACTAGGGAGAAGTGACCTCTCTCCAAGAACCATTCTTGACACTCACTTGAAATGACTTGATTGATTGATCTAAATGATGGACTTAACTTGATGAGTAACCTTGATTCATTCTTTAAGTCCTTTTCTTTCTACTTGTTTAAGTCTATTTTCTTTCTACCAAATGATCTTCAATCATATCTAGAACTTAAACTTCATCCTCAACTTGAGTTTAATCTTGATCTTCATCTTGAGTACCAAAAGTGTGCAAAGTACACTCCACAATCAAATGGCCTTATACTCTTTGTTTATCATGCTTCTAGATCATCTCAAAACCAAACTTAGGTGCCTCAATTACTTATAAACATGTTTCCAACTTGAGGACCTTTCAATCAAAGTGACTCTAGATCAATCCAATATTTATCACTTTTCTAGCAGATTTTGTACTCTTCAAAGAAAAATGCATATCTCCCAAAGTATACATCTAAATATCACAAAATTTGGTGGAGGTGTGCATCCCTAAGCTATCTAGCAGATGTAAAAATTTGAGCTTTATTTGACTTCTAGATTGCTACCAGATTTTAATTCTTCCACCACTGCTACATGCTGAAAACTGTTGCACTATAGCTGACAAAATCCACTCCAAAACTGAAGCATCTCTTATTGAATTCTCATGAAATTTGTACAACATCTTATACCAAAAGTCTAGAGCATGTACACCAATTTTTATGCCAATCCAATAAGTTTTGATCACTCAAACATGGCTAAGATCACAGCTAGCTCAGATTTTTGCAATATATGACAGATTTCAACAATTGAGCTATACTTCATCAAATATGAATCAAACTTGAAACTAACTTGTTTGAATACTTCTATAAGACATATATCCATTCAAACAACTTATAGCAAGCAAATTTGCATATTTGTCCAATTTAATCAACTCATATGCACCCAAATGAAATGATCAACAAGAGATATACCTTGGTTAGCTCATGATCATCCAACTTGCAAGCTTCAACTCAATTATTTGTAAACCATCAAATATATCCAATGAATCACCAACAACTTGAATTATAGCATTTGTATGATGTAGTATATTTTGACTTTACTCAATTATCATGGCATTGGGTTTGGATGTGCACTAAACTTTATATCTTGACTCAATGTATGATGATCAATATGAAATCAGTTGAATCAAGTCTCCAATGCCGATGGAACCTACAATCTATCATCCACTTTTTGATAGTACCCAAACAATTTTGGGTTCTCTCAAGTTAGGAGCAACATACTTAGACATAACCTTAGTATGAATAGCAAGATGTTTTGTAATTGCAACCAATGAGGTACCATAGCCATCCTTCCTAAGCATAGAATCATCATCAATTGAAATAGGCTTAGGAGTGTTACCTAGGGGATATAAATGTGCCATGTGTCCCCTTTCCTAGCATGAGTAGCACTTTCTCTTTGCTTGATCCTTTTCTTCCTTGCTTATGTTGTGCTTCTCATTGCCTTGCTTCTCCTTGTTTGCTTGAGCCTTCTTCTCAAGCTTGTTTGGACAACCCAAAGCTAGGTGGCCCAATGTGTCACAATTATAGCATCTCATGTGAGCAATCTTCTCTATTTTCTCTTCTTTGTTCTTGCTCATTTGCTTTGCATCTTGATTCATTCTTGGATGCATTGCTCTTTCTCTTACTTTTCCACCCCTTCTAGTTTTCTTCTTCTTTATCATCAAATCGCCACCACTTGATTTTCTCTTGGGTGTCTTCTCTTGCTCAACTTGTGGCTTTGGTTGAGGCTCTTCTAGTTGCTTCACATTGCTTGGTTAGGCACATTGAGGTAAGGTGACCCCAAGTGTGGCACTTGAAGTACTTCACATGCTTGAGCCTCTCTTCTTCTTTTATCTTCTTGAGCTTCTCAATGTTAGGGCAACCATTTGCAAGGTGTCCCACTTCATGACACCGGTAGCACATGGTATGAGAGAGCTTTCTTTGTTGTAGCTTCTTCTTCTTTCTTTCTCTCTTTTTTACCCTTTGTCATTTCCTTCTTGAAGCCAAGGCTACACTTATCACCATAGTTTCTTTGAGTCTTCAACATGTGCTCAAAGGTGACTTTTGAGTTGTAGCACCTCTCTAACTTGTTGCTCAATTTCTTCACTTCATTTTTGAGCTCATTGTTCTCCTTCAAAAGGTTGGTCTCACAAGACATAGAAGCAGGACAAGCATCTATTTGTGAAGAACATGGCATTTATAATAAATCATCACAAGAGGTAGATACATGCTTCTTGCCTACATCACAAGGGTTAGCAACAATATGTGATTGATCAATTGACCCATGTGATGAGATCTCACTAGTTTTAGTTTTTCCATTAGAAATCTCCATAGTGAGAAAAGCATGGTCTTGTACCAAGTTATCATGAGCAATACTAAGTTCCTCATGAGACAATTTTAGCTCCTCATGTGAACAAGTAGTAACATAAAGTAGATGCTTTTGTTGTTCACATGTGTTCTTTAGAAAAGAGTTTTTATTTTTCAATTTCTTGGTTTTAGCCATCTCTTTTTCTAAAGCTTTGATCATGCAACCATATCATCTAGAAGCTCCTCATATGAATAAAGATCAATCACATTTGCATTAGATACCTTAGCATCACTTTGTGACATGAAGCAATGTGATGTAGTTGGAGAGCTTGAAGAAACATCACTCTCATACCCCGAGCATGATCCATCATTATCACTATCAAGTGTGCATGGAGTAGCATCATCATTGATCTTGTCAAGTGATCTTGTGATATGATCATTATCATCATCACTTGACCATGAGGTGGAGCAATCTTTCTCAATCACCACATTGTGATCATGCTCGACATACTCATGCGCCTCCTTCTTGGGCTCATCATCATCATCGGAGACCGTCCCACACTTCTCATTGAGATAACTCCAAATCTTATGAGCAGTCTTTATGTCAATGATCTCTCCAAAGATGTTATCATGCAAGGATCTATACATGATGTTAATAGCTTGGATGTTGAGATCTAGGCATTTCTCTTGTGCTTGAGTTAGATTATCTTCATCCAACACATGAGAAAAGCCTACATCTACCATCCACCATATTTGAGGGAAAATAAACTAAAAATTGTATATCATCCAATTTTTCCATCGTGTAAAATGTGTGCCATCAAAAATGTGTGGACAATCAACATCTAGCCCATAAGCCGCCATCCTCTCGGGTCGGTGAAGACCACAAAAGAGAGACCTAGCTCTGATACCACTTGTAAGGTCGAGATGGCGACTAGAGGGGGTGAATAGTTATTTCTAAAACTTAATCACGTCGGCTAACCGAAACAAGTGTGGAATTAAAACTATTGGTATGGCCAAGACTACACCCCTTTATCTATGTTCTCTAGCACCTCGCTAAGATCCTAATTAAGCAACAAAGGTGACGGGCTAGCTAGAGCTCACCTAACCAATTCTAGGAGCAAGATCACACAAACCTATACCACTAGTACTTCAAGCAATGAGGGAGCTTCTACACATGCTAGTAAGCAAAAGCATAAAGCCAACTAAGCTCACTAGCAATGCTCAATAATAAGGCAACCAATGCCAAATTAGAGAGCGCAAATACTTAGCTACACAAACTAAGCAATGTGACTAACAAGATTACACAAACCAAATTAGCCACGCAAGGGAGCTACTTCTATGCTACACAAGCAAGAAGTTAACTAGTGAGCTACACAAGCTAACTAAATATAAGAGCAACTACATAAGCACAATGTATATAAAAGTAATCACAAGCTTGTGTAAAGGGATTGCAAACCAATGGGAAGAACAAGGTTGACATAGTGATTTTCTCCTGAGGTTCACGTGCTTGCCAACACGCTACGTCCCTGTTGTGTCGATCGCTCACTTGGTGGTTCGACGGCTAATTGGCATCACCCGCCAAGCCCGCATGTTGGGCACTGCAAGAACCTACCCTGAAAGTGAGCGTAGCTAAAAGCTCTAGTTTAGTTTTGGCGAATTGATGAAACCCTAAGTGCTAACCTAGTTTATCAAGTGATCATGAGATAGGTAGCACATTCCAAGTGATGAAGCAAATGAAGACCATGACATGATGATGATGATGCCGTGGTGATGATCAAGCGCTTGGACTTGAAAAGAAGAAAGAGAAAAACAAAAGGCTCAAGGCAAAGGTATAAATGGTAGGAGCTATTTTGTTTTGGTGATCAAGACACTTAGAGAGTGTGATCACATTTAGGTTTGATAGCCATACTATTAAGAGGGGTGAAACTCGTATCGAAATATGGTTATCAAAGTGCCACTAGATGCTCTAACTCATTGCATATGCATTTAGGATCTAGTGGAGTGCTAACACCCTTGAAAATGTTTACAAAAATATGCTAACACATGTGCACAAGGTGATACACTTGGTGGTTGGCACATTTGAGCAAGGGTAAAGAAGCTAGAGTTGAAAAGGAGTTAGTCACGCTGGTCACGCAGTGACCGGACGCTGGTCTCAGTAGGACCGGTGCGTCTGGTCAATGATACAGTAAAGACGCTGGTGTCGGTCATCGATCGGATGCTAGGTCACTTGGTGACCGAACACTGATAGGGTGCGTCTAGTCTGGCTGATGTGGCAGCGCATAGAAGAGTCATCGTGTGACCAGATGCTAGGTGTGTCCGGTCGAGCATGACTGAACACGTCCGGTCGTGAAAAGTCATCTTTGGATGCTTACTAGAAATGAACAGACACTAGGGATCAGCGTCCAGTCACTTTGAGTTGTTGCGTCCGGTCTTCACTTAACCATTGAGATTAGGCGATCAACATTTGAATAGACGAGACATGTGCCACGCATCGCGTGACCGGACGTTGAGGTCTAGCATTCGATCAATATGACCGGAGCATCCGATCACCTCATGTTGTGCTCAATGAAGGGGTACAATGGCTCTATTTCGTGGGGGCTTCTATTTAAGCTCCATGGCCAGCTCAAGCTCACCCTCTTGGCCATTTTCATTGACATAGCAACATTGTGAGCTTAGCCAAAGCCCTCCCACTCATCTCCATCATTGATTAAACATCTTTGTGAGATTGGGAGAGAATCCAAGTGCATTGCTTGTGTTTGCATCTAGAGGCACTTGGTGTTCGTGTTTCGTTGCGGGATTCGCTTGTTACTCTTGGTGGTTTCCGCCACCTAGATGGCTTGGAGCAGCGAGGATCGTCGAGCGGAGAGTGGTGATTGTTTCCGGCTCCGATCGTGGTGATTATGAGGGGTTCTTGACCTTTTCCCAGTGGAGAGCCAAAAGGTACTCTAGTGAATTGCTCATGGCTTGTATGATCCTCATCTTGTATTAGTTGTGTGGCACCCTATTGAGGGTTTGGCGTGTGATGCCAATTAGCGTGTGAACCTCTAAGTGAGTGAATAGCCACAACAAGGAGCAGCTTGCCGACAAACAAGTGAAACTCGGTAAAAAAATCATTGTGTTCATTATTTGATTCCGAGGTGATTGGTCTTCATCGGTATTCATTCTTGTGATTGATTGGCTCCTTCCTCGACACGGTGGATAAACAAATTGCTCACTCTCTTTACATTACAGCAAACTGGTTGTCAAGCTCTTTAGTGTAGCTAGTTGTGAGAGCTTGTTAGTTTGGTTAGTGTGGCTCTTTAGTTAGCCTTTGAGAGCACACTAACTTAGTGTAGTGACATAGCTATTGTGTGGATAGAAACTATATAAACTAAAATTGTGGTAGGTGGCTTGCTATTTTTAGTAGGCTAGCGTAGCACTTGCTTCACCTCTTAATTGTCTAATCGGTTTATTAAGTGTTGTTGTAGAATTTTTTTTAATAGGCTATTCACCCTCCTCTAGCCATTAGGATCTTTCAAGTGATATCAGAGCTGAGGTCACCGTGATTTGAGGCTTAACAACCTTCGATGTAAAAAATGGCTCAAATCAACAATACAAAGAAGGCACCCCCAATTTGATGGCTCCAACTATCCCTATTGTAAGGCTAAGATGACAACTTATATCAAGTCAATCAATAGAAAGGTTTGGAAGGTGGTAGAGACAAAGATTGAGATTGAAGATGAAGAGGCTCCCACCGCCGCCGAAGAAATACTACTCCAAAATAATGACATTGCTCTTAGTGCCATCCATGATGCTTTGGATGAAAGAACATTTGAGCAAATTAAGAATATTGAGAGAGCTCATGAGGCATGGAAGAAATTGAAGTAATCATTTGAGGGCACTCAAGCCATGAAGGGTGCAAAAGCATACATTCTTAAAGAGAAGTTTGCAAGCTTCAAGATAAAGGAGAATGAGAGTGTTCTGGAGATGTTCCATAGGCTTCAAGTGCCTATCAATGATCTCAAAGCATTTGGAGAAGAGGTAAAGGACAAGGACTTCTCCCACAAGTTCTTGAGATGTTTGCCTTCAAGATTTGGCACATTGGTCACTATTCTAGTGAGGAGTGGTTTGGACACCATGACACCAAACCAAGTGTTGGGAGATATAATGACCGATGATACATATAGAGATGATGATGAGAAGGAAGAAAAGAAGGAGAAGAAAGATGAGAAGAAGGATGAGAAGAAGAAGAGCGTGGCATTCAAGGCCACATCATCCAAGGGCAAGGCAAAGCAAGAAACATCAAGTAAAGATGATGGCTCATGGGATGATGATGATGATGATGAGAAGATGGCTCTCTTTATCAAGAAATTTGTCAAGTTCATGATGAAGAAAGGGTACCATGCTAGAAGAAAGAAATATTCATCCAAGAACAAAGAAGAGTCAAAAAAGTGCTTCAAATATGGAAGCAAAGATCATCTTGTTGCTCAATGTCCATACAATAACGACAATGATGATGACAACAAGAAGAACAAGAAGGACAAAAAGGAAAAGAAAGAGAAGAAGGACAAGATGACCTTCAAGAAGAAGAAGGGTGGTTCATATGTGGTCACTTAGGATAGTGATGCTTCCTCAAGTGATGATGATGATAGTGATGATGACAAGACCACCAAGAAGAAGGCACTTGCAAGCATTGCAATCAATGAGAAGCCTTCTCTCTTCGACACTCTATCATGCTTCATGGCTAAGGCCACTAAGGTAAAAATTTGTGATGATGGAAGTGATAAGGAACATGATAATAAAAATGAAAATGAAAGTGGTAGTGATGATGATGAACATACTAAGGATGAACTATTTGATATGCTAGAAGATGCTAAAGAACACTTTAACATCAAGAGAAGGGAATGCAAAAGCTTACGTAAGAAACTAAAAGCCCTTAAGCAAGCCTTTGATGAGCTCAATGCACCTCATGAGAGGCTAGAGTAAGCCCATGAGAAGCTTGGCAAGGCTCATTCCTCTTTGCTTGATGAGCAAAATAAAAAAAAGCATGTTGAAACTTGCAATGTAGGCTTAACTTGTGATATAATTGATGAATCATTATCTATGCCTATCATTGTTGTTCTCACTAACCCTTCTTGTAGTACTTCTACTTCCACCTCATCTAGTAGTGATGGTTTCACTTGTGATGCCTCACTAATGGTTGAGAATGAGAACCTCAAGAAGGAGGTCGATAAGCTCACTCACACCTTGGCTAAGGCTTATGGTGGTAAGGACCGCTTGCTTATGTGCTTGGGTAGCCAAAGAGCTTCTCTCTGCAAAGAGAGATTGGGCTATACCCCCAAGAAAGGCAAGGCGGCCTTTACTCCTCACAAGACTAGTTTTGTGAAGAACAATGATCGGTTTTGCACTAGTTGCAAGCAAGTTGGTCATAAAGAGCATGAATACAAAAACAAGAGTAAAAATGCTAATATATCCTCCATTAAGCTTAATTCTTTCTATGTGCTTACCAAGGGTATAAATGGTGTGAAGGGAGTTCATTGGTAAACCATGGATGGGCTCAAAGAAGAAAGTCATTTGGGTACCAAAGAGCTTAGTGACCAACCTTCAAGGACCCAAGCAAGTTTGGGTACCTAAAAAGAATTGATCTTCTTTTGTAGGTAAATTACAAAGCTAGAGAAAGACATTGGGTTCTTGATAGTGGGTGCACTCAACACATGACCGGTGATGCAAGAATATTCAACTCAATCAACACCAATGGCAATGATGGTTATGATAGTATCATATTTGGTGACAATGGCAAAGGCAATGTCAAAGGGCTTGGTAAGATTGCAATATCCAATAACATGAGCATATCCAATGTGTTGCTGGTAGAGATCTTAAACTTCAATTTGCTATCCGTGGCTCAATTGTGTGATCTTAGATTCAAATGTATATTTGGGGTAGATGATGTAGAGATCATAAGTGTAGATAGCTCTAACTTGATCTTCAAAGGCTTTAGATATAAGAATCTATACTTGGTTAATTTCAATGCTAGTGAAGCTAAATTATCTACATGCTTGTTCACTAAGTCTAGCATGGGTTGGTTATGACATAGAAGACTTGGTCATATTGGAATGAAACAATTGAATAGATTGGTTAAGCATGACTTGGTTAGAGGCTTGAAAGATGTTGTGTTTGAAAAGGATAAGCTTTGTAGCTCTTGTCAAGCCAGAAAACAAGTTGGAAACACCCATCCCAAGAAAAGCATAATGAGCACTAGTAAAGCATTTGAGTTATTGCACAAGGATTTGTTTGGGCCAACTCAATACACTAGCATTGGTGAAAATAAATATGGCTTTGTGATAGTGGATGATTATACTAGATACACATGGGTGTTCTTTCTAGTGGATAAAAGTGATGTGTTTGCAACATTCAAATCATTTGTCAAGGGCATTCACAATGAGTTTGAAATAATCATCAAGAGAGTTAGAAGTGATAATGGTAATGAGTTTAATAACACTAGAATTTATGAGTTATGTGATGAATTCTCGGTCAAATACACTCCACAATTAAATGGCCTTGTTGAGAGGAAGAATAGAACACTCATTGATATGGCAAGGTCTATGCTTAATGAGTACAATGTGAGTCAATCGTTTTGGGCCAAAGCTATCAACATGACTTGCTATTGTAGCAACCACCTCTATTGTCACCCATTGAAAGAGAAGACACCATATGAACTCTTGAATGGTAGAAAGCTCAACATTGCATATTTTCGGGTCTTTGGTTGCAAATGCTATGTATGAAGAATTAAATAACTTCACAAGAAATCAAGTATGAGAATTAGTAGAGAGACCAAAGGGACATAATGTGATTAGAACCAAATGGGTCTTTAGAAACAAGCAAGATCAAGATGGGATAGTTGTAGGAACAAAGCAAGATTGGTAGCACAAGGCTATACACAAGTTGAAGGTCTTGACTTTGGACAAACATATGCCCCAGTTGCTAGATTGGAAGCAATTAGCAGCCTATTCGGTTGGCTGGTTCGTATCGTTGCTGGTTTGTGAAGAAGTACTGCTACCTGGTTTGTGTGAGAGAAAATACTGTTCTGGCTGAAAATTTACGGTTGTTTACGACAAGCCACAGCGAAATGAACAGGCTGTAGAATCTTGCTAGCCTATGCTTGTGCTCACAACATCAAACTCTATCAAATGGATGTCAAGAGTGTATTTCTCAATGGGTACATCAATGAAGAAGTACATATTGAGCAACCTCTCGGTTTTGAAGATGACAAGAAGCTCAACCATGTGTACAAGTTGAAGAAGGCATTGTATAGCTTGAAGCAAGCACCTAGAGCATGGTATGAGAGATTGAGGGACTTCCTATTCTCTAAAGGGTTCATGATGGGCAAGGTTGACACCACTCTTTTCATCAAGAAGATTGGAAAAGACTTATTTATGTTGTAAATCTATGTTGATGACACCATATTTGGATCAACCAATCAAGACTTTTGTGATGAGTTTGGAAATATGATGGCTAATGAGTTTGAGATGTCCATGATTGGAGAGTTAAGTTACTTCCTTGGTCTTCAAATCAAGCAATTGAAGAATGGTATTTTTGTGAGTCAAGGCAAGTATATCAAGGATATGATCAAGAAGTTTGGCATGAGTGATAGTAAAGCCATTAGTACATCAATGGGAACAAATGGCAATTTGGATAGTGATGCAAGTGGCAATATGGTGGATCAAAATTATATCAGTCTATGATTGGAAGCCTACTCTATGAGACCGCATTAAGGCCAGATGTCATGTTTAGTGTATGCATGTGTGCAAGATTTAAAGCCTCACCAAGAGAAAGTTATTTGAAGGCTACAAAGAGAATATTGAGGTACTTGAAGCATACACCAAATGTTGGTTTGTGGTATCCCAAAGGAACAAAGTTTGAGCTAGTTGGTTACTCCGACTTAGATTATGTGGGATGCAAGGTTGAAAGGAAGAGCACCTCGGGCACATGTCAATTGTTGAGAAGATCACTTGTTTCATGGTCATCAAAGAAGCAAAATAGTATTGCATTATCAACCGCCGAAGCCGAATACATATCCATCGATAGTTGTTGTGCACAAATACTTTGGATGAAGGCCACTTTGAGTGACTTTAGAATCAAGTTCAAGAAAGTGTCATTGCTATGTGACAATGAGAGTGCAATCAAGTTGACCAACAATCCGGTTTAACATGCAAGAACAAAGCACATTGATGTCCGCCACTATTTTATAAGAGATCACCAACAAAAAGGGGACATTTGCATTAAGAGTGTAGGCACCGAAGATCAACTTGCCGATATATTCACCAAGCTATTGGATGAGAAAAAGTTTTGCAAGCTAAGGAATGAGTTGAACATATTGGATTTCTTATATATGTGTTGATGCACCCCCCCCCCACTTATATGACATGCCTCTCCTTTGAGCAATCCAAGGTAAAAGTTGATTAACATGGCATACATCCTTGCTAAGGAAATGTTTCATGCATCTAGACATCTTTCACATGTAATAGGCTCACTCATGAAAATCAAATAAATTTGATGATTATATGGTACCACTATTGCTTCTATGCTTATTTTGATCTAGTGGTAGCATATGACATGTTTGTGGACTTGTAAACCTAGTATTTGATCTAGAAAAATGACAAAGGAAAGGGATCAATTAAACACAAGTAGGGGGAGCAAGCTCATGAACTTGTATGGTGCATTTGAATGTGCATTTCATATGTTTGCTTGCATGGCACAAGTTTTAAATTTCAATATTCATGCTTGTGAGGTGTATGCTAGTTATAGATTTGAATGATGAAATAAAAATCTAGCATGCATAGGTTATCTAGTGATTTCATCTCTGAGTGTTTCCAAGTGGTATCAAGCTAACCATGGTGCTAAGGATGGTATAATGGTGCACTCCGATTGGTATCACGCTTCAAAGGTCCATCTTTTATACCTTAGCATCATTTGGTAGACATTGTCTCCTATATTTCCTATCTAAGCATATGTGCAAGCTACAATCCAAACTCTTAGCACATATGTAGGGGGAGAAATTGCTACCATTTAGGGTTCATAAAACTTGTCCATATCCTTTTACACATGGTAAATATGCTTGGGCAAGCAAAATGGATTCAATTGAATTTTAATTCATATCTTTGCGAAAGGGTTGTCATCAATTATCAAAAAGGGGGAGATTGAAAGCTCTAGTTTGGTTTTGGTGAATTGATGAAACCCTAAGTGCTAACCTAGTTTATCAAGTGATCATGAGATAGGTAGCACATTCCAAGTGATGAAGCAAATGAAGACCATGACATGATGATGATGATGTCATGGTGATGATCAAGCGCTTGGACTTGAAAAGAAGAAAGAGAAAAACAAAAGGCTTAAGGCAAAGGTATAAATGGTAGAAGCTATTTTGTTTTGGTGATCAAGACACTTAGAGAGTGTGATCATATTTAGGTTTGATAGCCGTACTATTAAGAGGGGTGAAACTCGTATCGAAATGCGGTTATCAAAGTGCCACTAGATACTCTAACTCATTGCATATGCATTTAGGATCTAGTGGAGTACTAACACCCTTGAAAATGTTTACAAAAATATGCTAACACATGTGCACAAGGTGATACACTTGGTGGTTGGCACATTTGAGCAAGGGTGAAGAAGATAGAGTTGAAAAAGAGTTAGTCACGCTGGCCACGCAGTGACCAGATGCTAGTCTCAGTGGGACTGGTGCGTCTGGTCAATGATACAGCAAAGACGCTGGCGTCAGTCTTCGACCGGACGCTGGGTCACTTGGTGACCGGATGCTGATAGGGTGCATCCAGTCTTGCTGATGTGGCAGCGCACAGAAGATTCACCGTATGACCGAACGCTGGGTGTGTCCGGTCGAGCATAACCAGACGTGTCCGGTCATGAAAAGTCATATGTGGATGCTTACTAGAAATGACCGGATGCTGGGGCTCCGTGTCCGGTCACTTTGAGCTGCTGCGTCCGGTCTTCATTTAACCGTTGAGATCGGGTGATCAACATTTGAAGAGAGGGGACACGTGGCACGCATCGCGTGACCGGACGCTGAGGTCCAGCGTCCGGTCAATATGACTGGAGCGTCCAATCACCCCGTGTTGTGCTCAATGAAGGGGTACAACGGCTCTATTTCATGGGGGCTTCTATTTAAGCCCCATGACCGGCTCAAGCTCACCCTCTTGGCCATTTGCATTGACATAGCAACATTGTGAGCTTAGCCAAAGCCCTCCCACTCATCTCCATCACTGATTAAACATCTTTGTGAGTTTGGGAGAGAATCCAAGTGCATTACTTGAGTGTTTGCATCTAGAGGCACTTGGTGTTCATGTTTCGCTGCGGGATTTGTTTGTTACTCTTGGTGGTTGCTGCCACCTAGATGGCTTAGAGCAGCGAGGATCATTGAGCGGAGAGTGGTGATTGTCTCCGGCTCCGATCGTGGTGATTATGAGGGGTTCTTGACCTTTCCCTAGCGGAGAGCCAAAAGGTACTCTAGTGAATTGCTCGTGGCTTGTGTGATCCTCATCTTGTATTGGTTGTGCGGCACCCTATTGAGGGTTTGGCGTGTGATGCCAATTAGCGCGTGAACCTCCAAGTGAGTGAATCGCCACAACGAGGAGTAGCTTGCCGGCAAGCAAGTGAACCTCGGTAAAAAACTATTATGTTCATCATTTGATTATGAGGTGATTGATCTTCATTGGTATTCATTCTTATGATTGATTGGCTCCTTTCTCGACACGGCGGTATAAATAAATTGCTCACTCTCTTTACATTACCGCAAACTGGTTGTCAAGCTCTTTAGTGTAGCTAGTTGTGAGAGCTTGTTAGTTTGGTTAGTGTGTCTCTTTTCTTATCCTTTGAGAGCACACTAACTTAGTATAGTGACATAGCTATCGTGTGGATAGAAACTATATAAACTAGAATTATGATAGGTGGCTTGCTATTTTTAGTAGGCTAGCGCAACACTTGCTTCGCCTCTTAATTGTCTAACTAGTTTGTTAAGTGTTGTTGTAGAATTTTTTTAATAGGCTATTCACCCCCTCTAGCCATTAGGACCTTTCAGTAGCTCAATGACATGCTCAACTAGAGTTGCTCTTTGTGGCTCCTGCGGGGCGAGCACAATGCCCCTCACAAAGCTCTTCTTCGGAGCACTGCACAAGCTTCTTGCGGGCTTCGATGGAGACCACCACCAAGCCGTCTAAGAGGTGGCAACCTCCAAGAGTAACAAGCGCCACCGGCTTGCAAGACGATCACCTAGTGCCACTCGATGCAACCTCATGATGCAATCGCACTAGAATCGCTCACCCACTCGATCGGATGAATACTATCAAGCTCAAGTGAGTTAGAGGGCTCCCAAGCACTACCACATAAGCCACCAAGGCCATAGTGTGCTCAGCAACCAGCCCAAGGTTGAGACCCCTTCTACTTATAGCCCCACAAAAATAGAGCCGTTGTACTCCTTCACTGGGCATAGCTCGGAGTGACCGGACGTGTCGGTCATATCAATCGGACGCAGGACCTCAGCGTCCGATCAATGGATGCTCGCCATGTGTCGCCTCCATTCAACCTCAGTCGCTTGATCTCAACGGTCAAGTGATGACCGAACGCAGCTGCTCAAAGTGACCGGACGTAGGACCCCAGCGTCCGATCATTTCTAGTAAGCTTCCAGAGGTGAAAATTCGTGACCGGACGCGTCCAGTTGGTCACGATTGGACATAGCATCAGCATCCGGTCATTTCTCCTCTTCTCTGTGCTGCCACGTCAGTAGGACTGGATGAAGCCACCTAGCGTCCGATCGAAGACCGACGCCTATGCCTTTACTGCTGCCACTGACCGAACACAGGACCCTAGCATCCGGTCACTGTGTGACCAGCATCCAGTGCACACTGTGAAACCCTATCTTTTCTATACAAGGCGCTGGTGGCACCGTCGGACTGTCCACACTCTATGGGCAGACACTCCACCGGTGGAGTTTCGAACCTTTCTCGCCTCCATTCGATCGTCGAGTTGATCCACATCAACTCTAACTTCATCTCCTTTGTAAATGTGCCAACACTACCAAGTGTACACCACCATGTGTATGTGTGTTAGCAATTTCACAATCATTTTCCAAAGGATTAGCCACTCAACTTGCCACGCCACTCAATCCTAGTGACGATGCAAAGTTAGATTACTCGAGTGGCGCTAGATGACCGATATGCAAATAAGTTTTCCCCTCTTGATAGTACGGTCATCTATCCTAAACCTAGTCATCAACTTCTCTACACACCTGTGACCGGTGAAATGAAATGCCCTAGGTTATACCTTTGCCTTGCGCATTCTATTCCATCTCCTCCAATGTCGATGCAACACATGCACCAACACAATCAACAATGATATGATCCACTTCATATCATCATATGATCATATTGGTTCATCGATCTTGACTTCACTTGCTTTTCACCGTTGCCTTCGTCTATCGGCGCCAAGTCTTGCTTAAGCTTCACCGTCACGCGGTCCATCGCTCGAAAGCCTCTAACTTACCCTTTATGCTTGCAACCAGTCCATCACGCCAAGTCGTGACTTGATTTTCTCCACCTTGATCACATGACTCAATGTCATGTCTCATTTGCAATGAGCTCCTTCATCATCACACGTGTGAGCTTTGCAACATCTTCAAGCCATTTTCACCTTCATGGCATATGTCGCTCATACACATGTACCTGTGGACTAATCATCTATGTATCTCACATAAACACAATTAGTCCATCTAGAGTTGTCACTCAATTACCAAAACCATACAAGAACCTTTCAATAACCAACTTCTATACAGGAGCCTCTTTCTCTCTAGCCCAATGCAAATACTTAGTAGCACCTATTAAGTCCTTCACTTGTTCTGGTGATGACATGTTCATTATAGCCAAATCATCAACCACCACATTATCTTCATGAGGTGTTTCCATCCCAGTGCTTTCACTGTCTGCTCTTTCACTCTCCATTTTTGCATCTTCCTCCCAGTCACTACACTGGTCCTCCCCATCCTCTTCCTCCTCAGTCTCCATGGCATAACTTTCACTTCAATAAGCTCAACAAATACATCTGCAACCCCTCCATCAGTAACACATTCAGACATGTCCAAACAAGCCTTGTCATCTACCAAAACTCTAAGCCCATTCAGTAAATCCTTTCCTGGGAACAACCAGTGGAGAAGAACAGGATCTGAAGCATTGTAGTGGTCTTTAAGATGTCCATTTACTTCAGGCAAAGAAATTCGATGAATGACATCTCCTCATTTCCACCTAGATAATGAAGCTTCTTCCCATCATTGAAAAACTCACCACCAAAGTGAAATCGGACACCAAGAAATTCCCAAGGATCCATTCCTACAACAGATAGTAGAGTCTTAGGACTATGGATCCGAGGTAACTAACCTAAGAGTACTTTTATCCCTACATCTAGAAATGCAGACGGATTCAATCGTACCTGAGCGTGTTCGTCCTCTACGTTTCAATCCTCCAAACCCATACGACTGCGAAGGCGGCGGCGGAGGACTACCAGGCGGAGGGAAGACTACAGACGCGGAGGCACCGGAGGAGAGGATGCAGTAGCGGCTACGGCAATGGAGGCGACGGCGTCGTCGTCTAGGGTTCGGGGGAGATGAACTGAGAGGGAGAGAGAGAGTTGAGCGGGGCGGCTCCTGTTTTGACCCGCGCGGCCGTCCTACGTGTCCGTCGGTGCCAGCATGGCGAGTCAAAACCAGACACACGTCAGCGCAAACTACCTCAATCGCGCCGAGGGGCTAAAACTGAACGGTTTTGAATGTTCCAATGCCTGGATCAGACGGTTTTATACTTGGGGGTTAAAATTAGACCGACATGATAGTTGAGAGGCCAAAAGTGGACTTAATCCTTCACAATTCTAACCTCCGTGTCCCAATGGTAGTTAGGAAAGCCATGTGCCCGTGTGTATTAGTATCTGTGATTGAATATGTTTTTCTTCATAGAACTGATTGAATGTACTTGAACAGGAAAAAAAATCTTATCACTAATCCGTGAGAAAATCGTGGCTGGTAAACTATTTGGTGGAACAAGACTCCTACCACGTTCTTCAGTCAGTGGTTAAACACGATTGTTTTATTGCAGAATTTTCTATTTACTGGATCAGCCATATGGTCAAAGCATTCCCTTCCCTTGGACTGTGCGAGTCCTATGTAAAAATGCAGGTGTACGGCTATTAGGTCCTTCATTTTGCCAGGCGATGTTGCAGCGTTCTCGAATGTTTCCTTTCTCTTTTTTATTAAGAGTTTTGCTTCGGTAGTCCTCTATTTAAAAATGCACGGATCTTAAAACACCGAGATAATTAATTAAAATTAATTTTGTTGTGGATCTGAAATGGACCCCAGCCCTTTCCGTCCAACCCAAGCCCAGCCGCTGCCCATACTTGGCGACACAGTAGGTGTTGACGGCGTGGCCGCTCCGGTCGCAGGCGTGGCCGTTCGACGAGCCGCTGGAGATCGCCGTCATGGACATCGCCTTGCCGGAGCGGACAAGGTGCAGTGCTGCAGTTCGACGAGAAGAAGTTCAAGCCGCCGGCGCCGTCATGGTACGACCTCAAGCAGCTGCTGCGTTCTTCCGACAGCGATGGCGAGGGCGATGTCTGGGACAGAGGACGGCAGCACGAGTTCAGGAGCAAGATACTGCTGCGCGTCTACTACGATGCGGCGTACCACGTCCTCGACGAGGCGACGTCGTATGCCAGCGACTTCGAGCCATCGGCACGGCCGCTCCGGTCGCAGGCCATCGGTATCCTCGAGCTCGCCGTCTTGCGAGCAACCGGCCTCCGGTCAACGTAGCGCCCCAACGGCGGGCGAGGGACCGTCGACGCCTACTGCGTCGCCAAGTATGGGCAGCGGCTGGGCTTGGGTTGGACACAGAAAGGGCCGGGTCCAGTCTAGATCCAAAACAAAATTAATTTTAATTAATTATCTCGATGCTTTAAGATCCGTGCAATTTTTTTTTAAAGAAAACCACCGGAGTAAAATTCAACAGTACGCTCAGTTTGTAGCCTTTCCGGATCGTTCAGATTGCATGGTCAAATTGTTGAGGATTGCCAGACATATGACGACCTAATAATAGTTGATGGCTGACGCCATCTGTTCAGGCCCGTTTAGTTTCCAAAAAATTTTACCAGCATGTTTAACACATGTATGAAGTACTAAATGTAGACGAAAAAAAAACCAATTGCACAGTTCTCGGTAAAATCGCGAGACGAATCTTTTAAGCCTAATTAGTCCATGAAAAGCCTTACGTGCTACAGTAATCCACATGTGCTAATGACCGATTAATTAGTATCATTAGATTCATCAGGCAATTTCCTGATGAGTTCTGTAATTTATTTTTTTATTTATATCCAAAACCCCTCCCGACATCTTTTCGACACATCCGATGTGACACCCAAAAATTTTCACCTCCCCAACTAAGAGTGTGTTTAGTTGGGGAGACGAAAACTTTTGGGTGTCACATCGAATGTGTCGGAAGGATGTTGGGAGAGGTTTTTGGATACTAATAAAAAAACAAATTACAGAACCCATCAGGAAACTGCGAGACGAATCTAATAATACTAATTAATCGGTCATTAGCACATGTGGGCTTACTGTATCACTTAAGGCTTTTCATAGACTAATTAAGCTTAAAAGATTCGTCTAGCGATTTCGCTGAGAACTATTCAATTAGTTTTTTTCGTCTACATTTAATACTGCATGCATGTGGCAAACATGCTCTTTTACTGTAGGGGGCAAAAAAAAATTTTGGAAACTAAACCGGGCATAAACACACCCTCAGTTGAGGTTGATTTCACTCTTCAGACTTGAGAGATGAGAGGCGAGACTGACATATCATGGCCTTGTTTAGATTGCAAGTTTTTTCACTCTCTCTTTATCTCATCAAATCTTTGAACACATGTATAGAGTATTAAATGTAGATAAAAAAATAACTAATTACACAGTTTGATTGTAAATTACAAGATAAATTTTTTGAGCCTAGTTCAATCATAATTAGATAATAATTATCAAATACAAATAAAAATACTATAATACCAAATACTGATTTCCAACCTCAGCCTCAACAAGAGGCCATGCTCGGAGGTCGTCCCAAATTGTACAGATGGCGTCATTCCTTTCCGCGATCATCGGCCCTTTTTCCCAGCTGTGACGACTTGGCTCGAGCTGTTGAGCGTACGATTCGCGCTCTGGCGAATGGCGACGCCAAAAGATTCCAACGAACACTGCACGTGTACTACTCCTACAGCCACTCAGATCCTCCGTGTTGGCTCTTGGCTGCGTCAAATCAGAAGAGACCGTTCGGCGCCACGCAATCAAGCGTCGCACCGGCGGATGCAGCAGAATGCAGCCAGCTTTATCCCCAATAGAGTCACAGGTTCTTTCTTTTGCAGAAGAGGCGCTTTGCAGAACGTAGACAGACCACGACAAGCACATTCGACTAGAATTCAGGAGGTCACGTATAGATATTACATAAGATGTTCAGATACTAATAAAAAATAAATTACAAAATACGACAATAATTCACAAAATAAAATTATTAAGCCTAATTAATTTATCATTAGCACATATTTACGGTAGCAACATGTTGTCAAATTATAAATTAATTAGGCTTAAAAAAAATCGTTTCGCAAATTAATCATAAACTATACAATTAATTTTATAATTAATCTATATTTAATATTCTATACATATGTCTGAACATCCGACAAGACAGTGACTAAAGCTCGAATGGAAGAACCAGACACGCCCAAGATCCAGATCCTAACAAACAACTCCTGACCTCCGCTCCAACTTTCCAAGATAGGAGTACTACTCCGAAACATACCAGGGTATCCCAGGGCCCTTCCAGCGACACGGTTAGATCAGAGTGAAAGCCAAGCTGTACAAATCACTAGTACGAGACTCTTTCTTACTGATGATAGTACACTACAATTAAACGTTGCAACAACCGGTAGTTAGACTAACAGCAGTACTCCTATATCGACGAAAGGCCTTGTTTAGTTCCCTTCAAAATTTCAAGTTTTTTCACTCTCTTTTCATCACATCAATTTTTAGCCGCTTGCATGGAGTATTAAATATAGGTAAAAAAATAACTAATTACACAGTTTAGTTGGAAATCACGAGATGAATCTTTTAAGCCTAGTTGGTCCACAATTGGATAATATTTGTTAAATAAGACGAAAGTGGTACTAACGTGGCCCAAGCTTCAAAAATCTCAATCGCAGGTAGCTTGGAGAGATGCAATCAAGAGAGCATGAATTCTGTTCAGCAATTAATACCATCATCTATTGAGATCTGAGATTTAAAACATGCATCATAGCTGCTTGGGGTAAGTACAGACTGCAGGCTAAACATCCGGTTCCAACAACGATCAAGTGCCGAAGAAGCGAACACCCTACCAACTAAACTGCATCACTTCAGGGACAACACTTGCAACTACCAACTCAGAGCGAGCGGCCACTACTAGTAGTCTACTGCATCTAGAAAGACAGACAGCTTCCAGAGGCTAAAAGGAGCAGCAAAGCACGGTTAGGCCCACGACGATGAGAATTTCCCTACTGACTGCAAGCACTTGGGCAGGCCAGAGCTCCTCCATCCGTCATCCATCACTCGTCACCCTGCAAAACCAGATTCAAATGGACGGAACGAGTCAGATTTGGGGTCCACAAAGTAAAACCAGCAGTGGAAACACAAGAGCAGGCAGGGAGGACTCGGGAGGCTTTGCTCTCACGGACCTCCTCGTCCTCGTCGTTCACCTCGGACTTGGACTTGTCAGAATCACCAGACGCTGTGGGGCCTCCAGACTGCAACGACAGATGACACATGACTCGTACATCACATACGGACGAATTTCTAGGCACTGCTGGGCAAAGTGAGTGGAGTGGAAACATACTGTACCTGCTTGTTGTTGTAGGCGTCCATCTTCTTGGTGTACTCAGCCTTGAGCTTCTCGGCCTTAGAGACGTAGGGAGCCTTCTCCTGCAATTCAGAAATAGCACAACGTCAGAGGGTGTTCCATCTCAGTACTAGTTTCAGACATAAATGGAAACAAACATTTACAGCATCAGGGCGTCAAAGCAAGTGATCATGCAAGTTCACCAACAAAACTCTCTATGGACGAACATATTTCAACATCGAATTGAACAAAATAGTGTCGAGTCCCCATAATCTATTGAACCAAAGAGTCAGTATCAAAGGAGGATAGGACTAGGCAGCAGCAAGTCCACAGATCTGAAGTCTAAACAACCGTCTAGTAACTTAGCCGCCAGTTACAATAACAAAACATGAGGCATGGTGAAATTTGAATTGATATCAAGAACAAAACCGCCACCCCAAGTTCGAATTCAACGAACGATGGAATTTCAACAGATCTAATACTGCAGCAAGTAACCACATGATATATGCTGATATACAGACCGAACACAGGGGACCCAACCCGTACGAAACTAGAGAAGCACATTCATCGTAAGAGCAACAAAGCATATCGCAACTAACTGCAGTCTCAAACGGTTAAAATGGGCACGGGGAGAAAGCAAACTCACGGCATCAGACAGGGACTTCCATTTGTCACCACCAGCCTTGCCAATCTGCCATTCAGAGCCACAAACATCAGAAACACAAGTTTCATGCCAACGCATCACGAATATTCGAATCGAATGACAGAATCATGTATGAAACAGCGCCTTACCACGGAGACTTGCTTCACATTGGGGTGCTTCTCCTTGTAGTCCTTCCTGAACTCCTCCCTGCAAAATCCAGACCCAACCGATCAGAACAAAATCCAAACAACGGGAGAACAAAGGCCGCGTAATCTAAAACTCACATGAAGACGAAGAACGCGCTCGGAGGCCTCTTAGGCTTGTTTGGGTCCTTCTCAGCCTTGGTCTTCCTCACCGAGAGCCTTCAGCAAAAACAAACAAATCCCCATCAAAACCGCAACAACAAAAAAAACGAGAATGGATGAAAGAGGCGGCCAAATCGGATAGTACCTGGAGTCGCCGCCGCTGGACCTCGCCCTCGCCTTCATCTCGAGACCTACAGAACCAAATCCAATAAAACCAACAGCAACAACCCATAGCAACAACATCGAATTGACAACGATTTGGTCTAGATTTCGCAGTACCGTGGGGCCGGATCGCGCCGAGGGTTTCGGTGTGTGCACGGAACCGTTTGTAGGTCTGCGTTGCTTTGATACGAGTGGAGGGGAAAGGAGGCCAGAAGGGGGGCGGCTTTTAAAGGCAGGGGCGGTGGGCATTTGCGCGGGATCTAAATTTTTTTTGCCACGTCACCGATCCGGGCGCTCGCCTCCCATTGGCCGCGCGGCGCGCCGCATGCTGCTGCCTTCCGCTAGGAGTACGTGATCTCTGGCTAGCCTGCGGGGTCTGCTTCTATGGCTTGGATGGGTTGGGAGCCGCGGGCCCATCCTGTCAGTCGCTTTGTGGGTGGGGCTCGGGTTATTTTCGGCTGGAGGCGGGAGTTTTCAAGGTGTGCTTTCTTCCGCCCGCGCTGTGCTTCTTCGAGGGTCAGTTCGGCCATTTCGCGCTATAGCGAAAGTGGTCGAAGTTTTCGGGCCCACGTGTCATCCGTGGTGGGGAACATGCCTTTATTGCTTGCTGGTAGTTATCCGTATGCGCTCATGGAGGGCCCGCATGTCAGTGTAGATATGCTTGAGTGCACCGGCTTTTTCTACTGTACATAACCGTGCACCGTATACGGGCCGTATAAGTAATGAATTAGATTGGATCGGGCCGTGTCCATGATTGGGCCTGATCGGTCCAAGCGTGTGATACTCAAACAAATGGATCGACGGTAAAACCACAAGAAATCGAACATATTATGAGCTTGTTTATATATAAAAAAAAAAGAGGGCTCTAACTCTGGAAAAATAGATCTAGAGCGCTAGATTTACCGTGGAATAACTTTGCCATGGAGCTGAGCTCCCACAAACTTGTTTGGAAGATTTTCTATCTTTGTAAACTCGTTGGTATATTCACTGCATTGAATATTTTCTATGTTTGTATGACATTTGAATGTTCTAAGGACTTTTCAAATTGGCAGACTCAGAAACTTAATTAACACAAACATTGGATCTCAGCAATTTTTCAACACTTTGCTTGCCAACTACATCACTATACAAGCATTATAATATTTTACATACATTTTCTCGATTATGCATGGTACTCATTGACTTTGCCTTTTTTAAGGTAAAAAGACAGAAAGAAAAGCAATGAAAATCGTATTGCCAGTTTTAGCAAGAGTTCTACTGACATTCATATGCCTTATTGTATGGGTTTTCATGTGGAAAGGTACATGCGCTCTTTTATGGCAAAGGCAAGCATATATTAATTTTTGCACCTATACCCATACCCAACTCTACAATATTCTCACAAGAAAACAAATGCTCATGACATTTTGGAAGCAGGCAATAGTCCAAAACTGCAAAATCAGAAGAGGTTGGTCCTGGATGACTTAAAAACCCCTGATGGCTTTGGAGAAGGAAGTCCTACTGAAGTCTTTGAATTTCTAGTTGTAAGTTTCAGAGATATTGCAGTTGTAACAAATAACTTCGATAAGTCATTTATGATAGGACAAGGAGGTTTTGGCAAAGTTTACAAGGTAACTTATCTGCTTTAGTTTCATTCTTGAATTGTGCTTTTACTAATTCTATATCAGGGTCTTATTCATTGTCCATTTCAACTACAAGTCAAACTTAGATGGTCGAGAAGTTGCTATCAAAAGGCTCAGCAGGGATTCTGAGAAAGGAATAGCAGAATTCATAAATGAAGTTGTTGTAATTGCCAAACTTCAACATAGAAATGTGGTTAGAATTCTCGGTTGCTACATAGAAGGACATGAAAAGTTGTTGATCTTTGAGTGCATGGCTAACAAAAGCTTAGATTCCCTCCTTTTTAGTATGATCTAATTGCACATTATAGTTTATGGTTCAACAAAATTGTACTTGTTTATTAATTATAAGACACTGTTGCCCTTTGTAGATACTACGTGCAATATAATACTAGATTGGCTAGCATGGTTTAACATAATCAGAGGGGTGCCTAGCTAAAGGGCTTCTATATCTCCATCAAGATTCAAGACTAAAGATAATTCATAGAGATCTCAAAGCAAGCAATGTTTTGCTGGATGAAGAGATGAGACCAAAGATAGGAGACTTTGGCATGGCAAGGATGTTTGGTGAGAACCAACATAATGCAAACACAAAGCATGTTGTCGGAACATAGTGAGTGATACCTTTGCTAAAATTAGCATACAAATTAACCAAGGTTGCCAAAGATATAACTCTTGTGAGAAAAATATTTACAGTGGCTACATGGCTCAAGAATATGCAATGAGAGGCACATTTTCTGTCAAGTCTGATGTGTACAGCTTTGGTGTGTTGACGTTGGAAATCGTAAGTGGTGTGAGATAAGCTCTACAAATCAGATAATGGACTTCGAAAACCTTATAGTATATGTGAGTATAAGCTGATTTCGTGAAGAACATACATTGAATTTTTCAGCACAACCCTAATTATTCGTTTGCTTTATTCAAGCATGGAACCTATGGAATGAAGGGAAGGCAAATGATTTGTCCAATTCAAGCATTGTTGAGAGCTGCATACCAGATGAGGCTCTGCTTTGCATCCACATAGCGCTCTTGTGTGTGCAGGACAACCCCAACAACAGGCCACTCATGTCAATCGTAGTATTCGTCTTTGAGAATGGAAGAGCGACACTTCCTGTCCCAAATAAACATGTATATTTCGCCAACGCAAATAATGAAGTAGAAGAAGTAAGAGGCAACAATCAAAAGTCAAATAATAGTGTGACTCTTTCAGTTCTAAAGGGAAGGTAAGCTACTTTTGAGTCCTAGATATGGCAAATGACATTCATTCTTTAAAGGAACACTCGAAAAATATATATGCATAGTAATAAGGGTGGCTACAATCGTGACTAATTTTTCCATCTCTGTTTTTGACATTCTTAGTAACTGAATGAAGATGGAAACTAGGTGATCACAATATGAGAGCATTACATTTTAATATAAATGGAATACACTACTTATGGAGGGAATGCGAATGTAGCAAGGAGCTTACAAAGAATCAACTTATATCATGATCAAACAACATAGTACTGCCGAGTAACTTAAATTTGCTAAAAACAACTTAAATTTAGGGAACATGGTACAAGAGAGGAGCCTTACCTAAATAAGAAACTATGCCCCTAGTTTGAAGCGAGAAAAGACAACCTTTACCATCTTGACAATAACAAGTCACTAGTCTACAACATAAGCAGATTCCTGAACTGACCCAGCTCTACTTATGCAAGTTTGGCACATACAATTTACTTATATCTTGAGTAGCTAGCTATATAGGAAGTAGAGAGCTATCTTGTTTGTTGAATGCTCTTTGAGAGTAGTATAGCCAAGAAGAATAGTACATTAACAAGTGCTACAAGTTTGGAGTTGAAGCCCCACTGTTAGCAAGTTTCTTTTTCACACGAATGTAGGCAAGCACTGAGGTAGTTGAATCCATTCTGAACTACATGCATTTCCATACACTCTTACTCCAAACCATTTGAGAAAAGCATATTACATCTTATTGCTAGATTAACGTCTGGGCCAAGCACATGCGGATTGCACTCTAACTACCAAACATAGACGAGACAAGCAATGAAATGAAGAATTTACTAGTGAAGCCCAAGAAAAGCAAAGACAAACCTAGGAAGAGATCTGATTGAGAATAAATGTTGCACGCCTTTCCACTTATGACAATATATGAAACACTTCATGATACCACAACACACAACCACAGTCTAGATCGGTCAAAATGTGAGTTGGTAGCCCGCCCATGCAATTTAGAAATGTGGTATATAAGAACAATCGAGAAACATCAGGAGCAGTAAATAGGTTTACCAGTATAAAGAAGAGCTTACATTAGAACACTTTAAAGCATGGTGTAGAGCAAAGAGGAAGGAGTAGATTTCACAGACACTTCTAGCCCTATTGTTGACCCCACATCGGTACGTGTTGTACTTGCCATTACCTTGTCTTTTGGCTGGCTATTAAATCAATTGGATTTCAATAATGCTTTTCTACATGGTGACTTGGAAGTGCTGGTTTACATGCTTCAACCACCGTGTTTGACTGATCTAGCCTATCCACATGTTTGTAAACTTAGAATTTAGAAAGGTGCTCTATGGCATTAAACAAGCTAGCTACCTGTAGTTTAGTGTTCATCCAATATGCGTTTGTCAGTGTTATCGATGAAGTCCACCGTGTTCCACGTGTTGGTGATCGGTGACAACTATGGGTGTTAGTTCTTCAGCAAAACCACATCCCACTCACGTGCGATGTGGACATGGATGTGCTAGACATGAAATCAAATGTCTTGGCTCATTCTCTATGCTAGTAAGTTAGTATGTCCACTCCTAGGCCAAAACATTGAGCTTCAGGATGCCAGGGCTACATCGGCTCGGCCATTGGCCCGAGAAACTAGCAACAATGGGTGCTGGAGTAGACCCAGAAACATCCCCCCCTAAGGGCATATGCTCCCATGTGCATGCACTGTTGGATATGCACATGGGGATGCGATATGATCGGAGCAGTCATGGCTCACCGAGGACCGTCACCTTGGTCGACATGAAGAACTCATGCCACAAGAGGTGACCAACAACATCCATCGCGACACTTGGGGGATCGAGTAGGACGATGAAGGTTTTGTATCCTCCTGACGAAGCAGATTCTTCTAAGTCTGGTTTCCTTGAATGATGAATCTTGGTGGACATGATACAATCAACGGAGAACAACACAAGGAGTGCAAAGGAGGCTAGCAAACGGTGGCGGTGGTTAATGGACATGATGACATAGAGGGAGATGGAGAGGTGTGAGTTAGTTGGGTTGGCCTGGGTCCTTGCAACTCTCATGTTGCCTTATATATATGTTGTCTCCGTCCAAAATAGATGACCTTATAGGTCTAGGCATGAGAATTAATGAGTGAAAAAGTGGGGTGAAAAAAAACGAGATAGAGAGAGGTAGAGAAAGAGAGATTTACTTGGAAAAGAAAAGGTGTATTAAGAAAAGAGAAAGGTGCATTAGAAAGTGAGAGTAAAATATTTTGTGATAAAATTTGAATCATATAAGGTTATCTATTTTAAAACGGAGTGAGTATATAGTAGTGCTTGCTAGGCCAAGAAGAATAGATATGAGAGCACAGGGATGCGCAACCAAACAAACACTGAATGAATGTGGCCTGTATTATAGCCCTTGTTTAGTTTCCCCAAACTCCCAACTTTGGCACTATGCAAAAAGAAGATTCTCCATCACATCAAACTTGCGGTACATGTATGGAGTACTAAATGTAGATGAAATCAAAAACTAATTGCACAGTTTGGTTGAACTTTGCGAGACGAATCTTTTGAGCCTAATTAGTAAATATTTGGACAATAATTCATAAATACAAACGAAATTGCTACAGTGTTTGCCATCATATCAAATACTGTGCAAATGTCGATTCCGGCCGAAACTAAACGCGGCCCTAATTGCTGGTATGAAAATGCACTCGTTATGCATCCAGCACTACACATTACAGACTAGGCACTCGACAAGCCCCGTACCACATCTAGATGAATGGTATGGTGGAGCAATCAAATCTGGCCCTATAAGTGCAGCTCTGACAATTGACTCTTAACCTAGCTCTAAGCATTGTTTTCGTATTTTAATAGAAGAGAGAGAAAAGCTAACTCTTGATTAAGTAAAAATAAGAATTAGATTTGGGTTGTTTTGGAAGGTTTATGATGCTTAGGATAGTCGTGAGACCACCGAGCACGGGATGATGCACAGCCAGACACATACACGAGATCTGAACGTGGCATATGCTTAATTCTGGCATAAACTGCAACCATAGCATCTAGCACTGCACGTTACGAACAAACACCGTGTTCGGCTGGTCACTTCCTGGCTTGTTTCAGCTTATTCTCTCTCACAGAACACTAGTTTCAATTTATTCTCTCTCACATAATACTATTGAATCATCCACAACTGCCCTCTAAAAATATTCCAGAAGCCATGTACCGATGCTAAAACAGTAGCATAGATGCATGTGCAAGAATCTGCCAGATGGAGAAGGGGAGCACATTCGTCCTGCTCCAAACTTGGTGATGGTCCCAATATAGTATGCAAAGAAGATGGCAGGTTCTTGTACAGGGCCTACAAGATTACGTACTCCCTCCTTTTTTTTTACTTGTCATAAACTTCTCCTGTATTAATTTTAACCACACGTTTTCCCTTCTTTTTTATACTGTAGATGATTACAATGTATGCATAATATTGATAAAATTTGTTTCATGAAATATCTAAAAACACAGAAGTTTTAAGCAAGGAGGGAGATGGACGCAAATTTCTTCCTCATAGCTTGCCTTCCCTCCTTATTTAGGTCTCATTTGGAAGGGAATTGTAGAGGAAAAGTACAGGAATCTCCTATCCAAAGGAATGGCAGTACCTTTGGCACCGTTTGGTTAAGCTCCGGTAAGCTCCGGCTCCTCACATCCCGCTGCGCACTGTACATCACTGTATATTACTGTACCGGTTGAGAAAAGGGCTTCAGCTCGGGCAGATCCAGAAGAGGAGCTGCTGTATAGATGCTTTTTCCAGCTCTGCTACAGTAGCGCTACATCAGCAGAGCGAGAGCCTCTGGAGCTGTACCAAACACAGCCTTTGCCGTTTGGAACAACGAAGGAAAGAACAGATCCTTTCCCGTGCAATCCTGTAGCCACCCTGCGATTTCACGGGAATGAAAAAATCGACTCTCATCTCTAGTTTTCACTCTCCCTCGCGTAAGCCTGAGGCACAGGCAACACTCGATGGTTTTAATTGCGTGTCTCCAGCTGGCAGCCTGTTTACGATCGTAAACGATCATGAATTATAAACTAGAACAGTATTTTTCTCTCACACCAAACTAATCAACAATAATAATCCATGATCATTTCAGTCAAAACGAACAAGCCGTTGGTTTACAGCTGCAGCTAGAGGTTAATCATCACGGTGCTGACGTGCTGTTGCGGCCGCTCGATTACACTGTTTGGAGCAACTGAACTAAACACAAGCGACAAGAAAGAATATATCCTGAGTTGAAAAGGACAGATGCTGCCGGCTGCTAGTTAGTACTTAGTACACATGAAGTACATGTATTTTGCATTGATGGTTTTTGTTAAAATGGTCTACGTAATTTGTAGTTCTTTGGCTTGTCGTTTGGCTGTGGCTTATCGTAAACGATCGTAAATTTTCAGCTAAAACAATATTTTTCTCTCACACAAACCAGCCAACAATACTTCTTCACGAACCAGCAACGATACGAACCAGCCAACCGAACAGGCCGCTTGTGTTCCGAACACATTTCTGATTCCTGTGTTCGAAACACCCTTTTTATATTTTTTTGTGTTTTTCTTTTCCTATGTTCTAATATCTCGTTCCTGTGTTTTTTCTATGTGTTTCTCTCGTTCTTCTGTTTTGTAGTTTCAAACGGGTCCTTAACGGATTCACAGCTCACCTCAGGCCTTAGCTACTGGCCCTGGAGCTGGAGGCTGGACTGCTGGAGCCCTGTGACGGAAAGCAGGAGGTGCGGCCGAGCGCATGAGGGCCTGCGGCGTCGCCACCCAGTCCCACGCTCCGGCCGCCGGTGGCTCGTGAATTGCCTGAGACGAGCCGACGAGAAACCCAACTAGCTTATATGGTCTGAGCTGAATTTCGGGATACGCGGGGTGGGCCACGACATCTCGTAAATCCAAAAGGGCTGGAAGCAGCTGGACCTTAGATGTGGCCCATATGGAGGCATGGACAGTAAATAAAGGGCTGGCCTTTGGATCCTGAGGAACGGGTTCTTCCCTTCTGATCGAGTCGAGGCCAGTAAAGCATATGGTCACAACTGTTTGTCCTTTAAGGATCCTTCATTAGAATTAACTTTCGAAGCGTTTTTTTGCTGGCTGGGACTGGAAGTACTATGCTGCCCTTTTTTTTAGACGAAATACTATGCTGCCCTTTGAGGAGTTAACATTCCTCTAGCCAAATTTGTATCAGAATCAATGCACGTTCAACAGGGCAAACAGATCAGCTAATAAGAATGAGCCATGGCTCTGTAGTTTTCTCAACTGAATCGATTATAAAGCAAACAGAAGCTACAACTACAAGCCGTTGCAGTCAGTGGAGTGAGGGTTCCTCCTGTCACATCACCATCTGCGTTCTACGAGAAAGGGCGGGCGTGGGCGCGTGGTGTGGCGGCTCAGCTGCTGCGGGCGCACGAAGCTTCTTTCTATTAACCTTTCTTATGGACAAACAGAGTTTCATATACGGCATATACTGCATGTTAGAAGTTTGGAGTTACATATAAAGATTGACTTGAGCTCAAAACAACGACGGGTCTCAGTAACACACGGGAGCATCGTAGACCGAAAGGCGTCAGGATCTACCGCTGCGGAAAAGACACCAGTGGACTTTTTTTTTTTTTTAGCTTGAGCTACTTTTTAGCCATGAAATAGTATTTTTCTCTCACAATATTTCAACATAAGTATCAGTATAAGCTAAATTTCAGCATAAACGAACATGCACGATCCCACGAATTGGACACTCTTGTGGCTGGACGGGGCAAGTTATCGCATAGGTCATCCCTCCGTTGTGGTGGGCCTCGCCATTCTGGATCATAACGTTTGGGGTTTAATAGCAGGAGGAAAAAGTCCACATTATCTCCCTCAATTTTTGTGAAAATCTGTTTTTCCTCCCTGAAGTCTAAAACTGGATAAAGTGGTAAACCACCTCCCTGAACTTTTAAAACCGTTCGTTTTACCTCCCTGACCAGTTATAGGTGGTTTTCAAAGGTGATTTTATATTTTTTATTTATTTTGGCTAATTTTTTTGAAAATTCATAGTTAATTACAAAAAAATCATAAAATAGAAAATTCAATTTTGTTGGACTCCACATGAGTGGATCTACACAGTGGACATATAATATGGTATGATTTAGTATATTTTTTTGTTGTAACTTTAGATCTATGATTTTCTATAATAAATTCATAGTTGCTGGTTCTATGGTCTAATTGTGGTGAAATTTTTATAGTAGGCCAATTATTGTATGCTTGAAATATAGTAAAAATTTCATACTCATTGGATCTTGTATAACTTAGTTATAGATTTATTTAGGTATATGCTTGTTAAAAAGTTTATAAATCTATAATTAAGTTATATATGATCCAATGAATATGAAATTTTTACTACAATTCAAGCATACAATAATTAGTCCACCATAAAAATTTTATTACAATTAGATCATAGAAACTCCAGCTATGAATTAATTACAGAAAAGTATAGATCTAACGCTATAAAAAAAATATACTAAAGCATACCATATTATATATTCACGGTGTAGATCTACTCATGTGGAGTCTAACAAAATTGGATTTTCTATTTTATAATTTTTTTTGACTTACTATAATTTTTTAAAGATTCAGCCAAAATAAATAAAAAAGAAAAACAAAACCACCTTTAAAAACTGTTTATAACCGGTTTTGAGAGATAAAACGAACGGTTTTAAAAATTCAGAGAGGTGATTTACCCGATTTTAGAGTTCAGGGAGGAAAAATAGATTTTCGTAAAAATTAAGAAAGATAATATGGACTTTTACCATGCCAGGATACACTTGGTTATGGGCCTAAAGCGTCCGGACTAGTCATATTGGAAATTCTAGGCATCTTTTTTTGCGTCCTTGGTTTGTTTGTTTGGCACTGTGTTGCCTTGTGCTGAGCTAGAAAAGCCAATCTGACAGTTTGTTTGGCTGTGTAGGTAAGATTTGCTCACCGCTCTTATGCTGAAATTTAGCTTACACTGATGTTTATGTTAAAGTATCGTGAGAGACAAACACTATTCGATGGCTGAAAAGTAGTGCTAAATAATGTCAAGCGAATAGGACCGCTAGGACAAGATGGCAAACCTACCGAGCCCCTATTAGCTAGTTTCCGCGTACAAGTTACAATGTGCTTGATTGTAATCATTGTACCATGAGAATTTTTTTTATTCCGATTAGATTCTGCTAGTTCTAAGTTCTAAGGAGACCATTCGGTCTCCTGCTCTTCTCCATTCTCCCTCTGTTGTGCTACATCTTCTAGCAGTTTTTTTCTTTGCAGTTGTGAGGACGATGTCAATCCTAAAACTATGTAATGGTTTCTATAACTGTTACATCACTAGGATATCCCTTGAGAAGCTACCTAGCATAGTGTACAATTTCTTCAAGTGGAGCCATAATAAGTTCTAACAACCTTTTGTGATGCTCTTCTCTCAATGCGAACATAAGGTTGATATGTGTCCTTATGGTTCGGATTTTGTGATGAGTAATTGTCAACGTGATTCGCGTCTTGGGTTAAGTGTGTGAGCTAACCATGGTGTGAGTTGGGTTGTGCAACATGTCTCTTGGCTTATGGTGCGCAGTTGTAGAGCTCAGAGATAGTGGTTGACGGCGAGGTGAAGGTTAAGTAGGGACGTGCTGTGCCGATGGACTGGGAGCGGTGAAGAACGGACGTGAGGCTTAGACCGAGGGACCAGGAGGCCGGGTAACCAGTCGCGGTGACTGACATTTGGGGACATCGACAAGCGCAAGTGTACATGGGTGATGAAGACAGCATCGACCAAGTCAAGGAGGAGTACGATAGCGTCGTGGCACTTGGCGGAGGCCGAACACGCATCTACATGGGAGATGTAGATGGCGTTGGTCAAGTCAAGAAGGAAGGCGAAGGCATCAAGGTTGGTGGAGGTCGGACACGTGTCGACATGGAGAGGTTTGGTGGTTTTGGCCTCAAAAGCATCGAAGGATGGTTTGCTGGTTTGGGCCTCAAAACTAGGCATGGATGTTTTGGTGGATTGAGCCTCAAAACCATCGGGTGACGGTTTCGCAGGTTTGGCCTCAAAACCCGGGCAGAGGTTCCAGGCAGGAACGAGGCGGCACATGGTGGAATCGCAGAGGTTGTGTTGAGGAATAGCAAATCTGTACAGGAAGCGAGGTCGTCCAATTAACAGAAATCGGGTTGGACCATAATGCTCTCAAGCGAGGTGGTTCGGCCTAAAAATATCTAGGGGCACAAGTGGAATTGTGTAATAGGTCTATAAATAAGATGGGGTTGCCTCCACTCAGTGTCACCTCTTGGACATTTTCTTTTTCCTCATTTAGTTCCCCCTTCTAGGGTTTGTTCCTAAGGTCCTTCAATTGGTATCAGAGCCGGTTAAGGATCATTCCACCTTAATCAGTCTGTAATCCACGAAGGCGACATGGAGCGCGGTTCCGGCAAGCCGCTGTTCTTTGATGGAACAAACTACCCCTATTGGAAGATTCACATGTCAGTGCATCTTTAGGGGATTGATTGGAAAGTTTGGAGATTTGTGAGAATGCTAACTATGTTGTGCCTGATGTTCGCAACACTCAGGATCAAATTGATCAACACAACACAAATAGCAAGGCTCGCAGTGTTCTTTTTTTGAGTCTTTCGCTTTCTGAGTTTGAGAGAGCCTTCGATTATATGACTGCTCGAGAGATCTAGGTGGGGCTTTAGAGCTATCACGAGGGAACCGCACAGGTCAAAACTAGACTCTTTGAGATGTACAAGCGATAGTATGAGAACTTCTCTCAGTTGGATGGAGAGTCTATCGATGCTATGTTTTCTCACTTTCTATCAATCGTGAACAAGATGCCGGCAAACAAGCCGCAACTGCCTTATGATGATCATGAAAGGGCTCTCAAGTTACTATACACCCTAGATCAGAAGGTTTGGAATATGAAGGTGTCCATTATCATTGAATCTGCTAACTATGAAACCCTCACTGTGGATGAGCTTTTTAGCAAGCTCAAGTCCACCGAGATCGACTACCAGACTCAAGCTACGATCAAGAATCCCTCTACATCGACCATGGCTTTGATCTCAGGTACCGGTAGTTCAAGTTCTTTGACTAACCCTTCACAAGCTTCTTTCACTTTATTCTCTTTGGTGCCTATTACAGAGGAACAGATGGAGTCATTTGGTGACAATGAGCTAGCGTTAGTGATCAACCAGTTCTCTCGGTTTTACAACAACCGCCTAAATCGCTGGTGCGGTGGTGGTCCAAAGGATAGATGCTTCGGCTATGGAGACCTCAACCACTTTGTCGCCCACTATCCCAAGAAGATCAAGCACTCCTCCGACAAGCATGACACCAGCAAGCGCAAGGACAAGCGTGAGTACACCTCCAGCAAGCACAAGTCCAAGCGAGGGTTTGACAAGGAGGCCATCAAGAAGAAGTACCTCGATAAGGCCAAGGCTCATGAGCGCACCTTCCTCGACTCCCTCAGTGATCTTGAGAAGGACTCCGCCGACAGTGACTCCTCTACCTCCAGCGATAATGAGTCCAAGCGCAAGATCAAGGACAAGTTGAGTGGACTCTGCTTCCATGCCAACACCAGCAAGCAAGGATTCTACACCATGGAAGTCGATGATGAGGTGAAGGCCAGCAAGGACGAGGTTCCTATCGATGACAACACTTCTGAGGTAACCCCTTCCGTCAACGATCTTGTTGCTGAGCTTGAAACCATGAACACCACCTTGATTAGCCAGGACAAGTTGCTTAAGCATGCTGCTCGTGAGAGGAATGACTTTAAGGCCAAATTAGAGACTGCGCTTAGGAAGCTTGAGTTTGTTAAGGCTGCTATGGTAGTGTCTGACGAGACAGAGTGTGATGCCTATGCTATTCACATGACAAACCTTTCCAACCTACAAACCAAGTATGCTTCTTTGCTTGATGAGAATGATGAGCTGAAGTCTAGGCTGTCTTGTTGGGTGCGTGCAAGTCTTGCTCGGGCTTGCAATCTGAGCTGGCGGAGAAGAATGCCAATATCTCTGCTCTTGAGAAGGCCAGTTCAAATAGCATAGGAGTTGCTGAGTGTGCACATTGTGAGAGCTTCGTGCTGGAGCTTGAGTCCTGCAGGCACGACAAGATGAGAACTGAGGAGGACAATACATACCTTCAGTCCATCTTAAGTTGGGTGTCCTATAGTGAGCCACAGTTGGGCATGATGATGAGCCAGTTTGGGCGGGGAACTAGTGTATTGGGTATAGGCTTTGCTATAGGTGGGAAGGGTAAAAATCTCTATGGCAAGGTTGGTGAGTATAGTGGCCTGAACCCAAGTGAGAAACCTTCTACTACTTCTAAATTGATCAAGATCACTCCACCTATGCCCACTGAGCCTATTGTCAAAGATGGAGTATTTGAAGAACCTCCAAAAGATCCACCTCAAAAATAAGTGTGGGTACCAAAACCTAAACTATCTCAAGAACCCACTTGATACTCTACCAAACATCTCTGAGGATCCCCTTCCTAAAGCCAAACAACCACAAAGAGTGAACTATACCCATAAGAGAGTGAACCAACAACCACCCAAGAGAGAGGTGAGGTATCACTATGACTACTTCCATAGGAGGAAGAGTGATGAGCAGCGAGAGTATGAGTCATTTAACCGGAACATGTACCGCCCGCCCTATGGCGTATATGTGCCGCCTATTCAGAGGCACAATGCTAGGCCTAGAGGTGCAATGCCTCAAGGTGCTAGGCCTCAGGATGTGAGACCACGCGGTGGTCATGCCCGTAGAGGTTTAGGTCGTGGTCAATATGACCTTGAACCCTATGGCAGTGACCTTAGCTTTTACCCCCTAGCGTCCACATTTTCCTTATGGTGATCGCTTTCCCCCCAACGGACCATGTTTTCCCTTTTGTGGTGATCGCTTTGCTTCTTGGCCTAGGATGAGTGGTTTTTTAGCTAACCCTTTTTCTGAACAAATGGCCCAACATTGGTATGCTTCATAGTTTACTAACCCCAGTGTTGAGTCATTGGCCTATCCTATGCCTTTCTATTGAGCAGGATGAAGAACTAGAGAACATGTGGTTCATTGACTCTGGATGTTTGTGCCACATCACCAGAAGTCTCAAATGGTTCTCCAGTCTCAATCAAAGGTAAGTTCAGCGCTTTGAGTTGAATTTTTACTTCCCTTTTTAGCTTAGAGAAGCTTTGGATCTTGTATCTTATTCTTGGTTTTCTTTTTAGTTTTAGCTTTTGTTTTGCTTTTTGTAACATATTGCATTGCATTTCATCATGTATATTAGAGCATTTTGAGCTTCATGATTATAACTGCTAGATTGAAATTATGCTCTATTTAGGATGTTCTATATGTACATGAAGGTGCTTATGGCTTAGGCTCTTATTGATCAATTGATGCATGTTATGAGCTAAGCTTGTTTTACAATATGTGAACTTGATTAACACTTGTTGACACCTAAAAATTAGTTCACCGCTGAGATAGTTACTAATATGTGTAGGATTTGTTGAGATCCCTGATGCTATCACTTATATGCTAGGTTGCTATGTCTCATGCCTTGAGCATTCACTTGCTTGGACAACTATTCTTGTGCTAAAATTTGAAAATCAAGCTAAGTGATGAGAAAAGATTGAGATGGGTCTGTATTGTCCCACGTCAAGGTATCGAGACGGCTTCCAATTGCACATTTTGATGAACTTGAGCCTTGTATTGGATGCTGAAACCATTGTCTTAAGATTCTGATTGTCTATGACATAGGCTTGGCATGGTTGCTAAGTTAGGCCTGACAGTACCAATAACCTCTCGCACACACATGTTTTGACTAAGCCTTGTGTTAAACTATAAACTCCGATAAAATTAAAATTTGATGGAAACACAAGTCTTAGGTTCGTCTTGGACATGATGTGTGACCGTTGCTTGGAGTAGTTCACCTTGTATACACTTGTTAGCACTTTGTTGATTTCCTGCTTATACCTACTATGTGCTACTTTTAGTGGTGAACCCCTTCTTAAATTGCTTAAAATTAATCAAAATTGCTTAATTGTCATATTTCATTTTAGTTGATCAGTTTGAGCATTTGCTAGCACTTGTATTTGTTGCTACACACATAACAACACTAGTTAGAGCATCTTTTCAATCTGATAGCTATACTCCTAAAGCTCTTGCATTTCTGCATTCCTTGCATTCATAGCATATTTTTACGGGGAGTGGCAGTATTTTAGGGCTTGATGTGTGCATGTGTCAACAAGGGGGAGAGATAGATCACACAACTCCAAGGGGGAGAGTTTATACATTCATCTTGTTGAGTGCATACATTCATTTGGGAGATTGTATTTGTTCAGGGGGAGTGGCATTCGAATTGCTTTTGCTAGATGTGTTGAGCCTTTGCCTCTTCTGGAGGGTCTAGTAGTTTTTAGACGTTTTGAGCTTTGCTAGTGGTGTTGAGCCTATTGTCTTTTCTTGAGGGCTATCTATATTTTGCTTGGTTGGGTCGAGTCGTTGCCCATGTCTTTGGGGACCAAGCTTTGCTCTTTGCCCATGTCTTTTGTTTTTCTTTGGCTTTTGGTCATTTGGGTGAGTTCTTTGTTTTTCTGTTCTTCTTCTATTTCTTTCTCTCAGTTGTTGTGTGTTAGTGTTGACAATGCACTTATCAAGGGGGAGATTGCAAACACAAGGTTGATATGTGCCCTTGTGGTTCGGATTTATGATGAATGATTGTCAACGTGATTCGTGTCTTGGGTTGAGTGTGTGAACTAAGCATGGCGTGAGCTGGGTTGTGCAACATATCTTTTGGCTTGTGGTTCGTAGGTGTGGAGCTCGGAGGCAGTGGTTGATGGCGAGGTGATGGTCAAGTAGGGACATGCCGTGCCGATGGACTGGGAGTGGTGAAGGATGGACATGAGGCTTGGACTGAGGGACCAGGAGGCCGGATGACCAGTCACGGTGACTAACATCTGGGGACATCGACAAGCGCAAGTGTACATGGATGATGAAGACGGCGTCGACCAAGTCAAGGAGGAGGATGATGCGTCGTGGCACTTGGCAGAGGCCGAACACGTATCTACATGGGAGATGTAGATGGCGTCAGTCAAGTCAAGAAGGAAGGCAAAGGCGTCAATCTTGGTGGAGGTCGGACATGCGTCGACATCGAGGGGTTTGGTGGTTTCAGTCTCAAAACCATCGGAGGACGGTTTGCTGGTTTGGGCCTCAAAACTAGGAGTGGACGTTTTGGTGGGTTGAGCCTCAAAACCACCGGGTGACCATTTCGCGGGTTTGGCCTCAAAACCCGAGCGGAGGTTCCGAGGAGAAACGAGGCGACACATGGTGGAATCACAGAGGTTGCGTCGAGGCGAAGCAAATCTATGCAGGAAGCGGGGCCATTTGATCGACAGAAATTGGGTTGGACCATAATGCCCTCAGCCTAGGTGGTTCGCCCTAAAAATATCTAGGGGCACAAGTGGAATTTTATAATAGGCCTATAAATAAGATGGGACTGCCTCCACTCAGTCTCACCTTGAGGTCCTTCACTCAACACACCCTTTTCCATGTCCAGTAATACTCTCTCTCCTATCATCCTGTACCCTCGTCTCCTTATCCATATGTCTCGGCCTCTACCACTACATACATCCACGTCAACAACAATGAGCACCACCATATACATATAGGGCAAATCTAGATAGAGTTAAGACTTTTTGTTGATGGAAGTATGTACCTCTAAATTGTTTTATCTTCAAGGAATACATCATAAATTTGATTTTTAAAATAAAGCACAAACTATACATATTTATAAAAGCAAACATTCTTTTCTTTATTATGTTATATAAAAAATAGCACATCCTTATTTCATCGAGACATTAATAAATCCAAAAAATAAAATAAAAATAGGCACATAATGATTTCATGACCACATATAATCACTGCTCTTTGTTGAGCTATATTGGGGATATTTTTTCATACATCATTAACTTTACTGCCCTTCTATATTTGAGAGAGTAAAGCTATTAGCAGAATTCTCAATTTTATGTCTTATTTGATCCATTTCATTGCTCCTCTGTTCAAAGTATGCAGAACTATTGGGTCATGGAAGTGCGGTGTTTCCATTCTCAAATGTGAACACAACATATGACATAAGTGGTCTATCATCTGGGTTTTTCCTAAACACACAAGAGCTCCATATGAGTGCAAAGCAAAACTTTATCTACCAAGAAAGTATCCATAATAGATGTATCTGCCAAATAATAGGCCCTCCCTTCTTTCCACATATTACATGGCTGAAACATAGCCAGAACTAGTTGGATCATGGTAACTCAAAAGAATCCTCCACAACTTCACAAAGAGGCATTATACTCACGTCGGTTATAAGATTTGGAAAGTTCATGATGTGATCAATGGAGCTTCTCCTCATACCGGTCACAACCTCCAAGAGTAGCACACCAAAGCTATAGACGTCAGCCTTGATGGAGAAGACAACTTCCATTGCATACTTAGGAGCCATGTAGCCACTATTTGGAACAATTCACTGGAAACAGTTATTCATGGAGGATGACTTTATTCACACACTAAATGAGCAACTACTTTAAATATTTACTCACTATGTTCTCACGACACGGACAGCTTTGAGATCTCTATGTATAATGGTCAATCTTGAATCCTGATGGAGATAAAGAAGTCCTCTTGCAACTCCTTTGATTATATTAAATTGTGTTGGCCACATTTTTCTTGAGCTACTGCATAAATATGCAAATGAAAGCAATCTTTAGGTGTGTTGAGACGTGTTTTTAACATCTTTAAGGTGAGTTAGTTACTACAACATACCAAAAAGGGTAGCATATAAGCTTTTATTAGGCAAATACTCATAAATCAGGATCTTCTCACCACCCTCAACACTACAACCAAGAAGTCGGACCAAATTTCGATGTTGCAATTTGGCAATGAGTGTAACTTCATTCCTAAATTCCTCTGTTCCTTGCTCAGAATCCTTGCCTAGCCTTTTTGATAGCGACTTCCTGACGGCCGAGCATTAACTTCAGAAATGTAGGAGTTAGATGATTTACTGAAATTAGCAATATAAAAGCAGAGAGCAGCTACTGGCTTAAGTAATTACCCTATAAACTTTACCAAAACCTCCCTGTCCAATCTTACATTTTTCTGAGAAGTTGTGTGTTGCAGCCACAATATCCTCAAAACCGACAAAGGGAAATTCAAAGTCCCGGACAAGATTTCCTTCCCCTAGTTCATCAGATGTACTACTCATACCATCCAAAATTAGTTTCTTATATGCTTTGTCCTATTTCTTTTATTACCTGTGCCCAACAATTAATTAATATATAAGCAACATCTCCTCCAAAGTTGTGTTCAAGAATGCAGGTATATATTTCAGACTTGTGTACCTTTCAGTTTGAACCATAATGCAAGGGAAATTCCAGAACACCAGAATGGTACTCACTAAAACTGTAGGCAGCACGATCTTCAGTGCATTGGGCTTTGCCTTTACATCTGTGCATTAAGCCAATGCAGAGTATACAGCACGATTTTAAAAATATCAGGGCGTGTTGAAACGTTTTAGTTTCCGTATAAGATTCATTTCCAAGTGAACTCAGATGAGAACAGTTGCACACCTGCATCCATGCCTGCAATCCGGAGGTGCAGCGCCTCGCTGCCAACCACATCACCAATCTTCTTCGTATCGACCAACTCCCCGGTCCACAGCAAGCATCTGGTCACGTCCCCCGTCGATCTCGTGCTGCTCAGGTTTGCGTAGGCGTACGCCACACACGAGCAGTTCCGGCTGCACTCCGCGGCGCATTCCCCCGCGGTCCTGTTCCGTAGGAGCATGAACTTGTCCGACGATTTCATCCCCGGCAAGGCCATGAAGGTGGTGAAGCCATCGCCGCACCGCAGCGCCTCCTTTCGCCGGCACTCCTGGCCAGCTGGCACGAAACCGTCGAGGCACTTGCACGCCGGGGGAGACAGGAGACTCCGTTTCGTCGCAGTAACCGTTGGGGCCACAGGTGCCGTAGCGGCTGCACCCGCCGCCGCGCGGCCACTCCCCTAGGACGGCAAACGCCGACAAGCTGCTGTTCCAGCTCTGGAGCTGGTACTCGCCGGAGTAAGTCATCACGTACCTGGTCCTGGTGTGAGCCTGAGCCGTGCCGTCCGAGAGGCTGTAGGTTATGTAGATATCCTCCTCGCGGTTGACGACGGCGAGGTAGACGATGACGCTGGCGTTCGCTTGGTACTGGCTGGAAACCAAGTAACCCGTCCACGGCGCGCTGCGCCAGAGCGGACGCGTCCCGTTCCAGACAAAGACCTGGAGGAACTTGTCTGATTCCCCGCCGAAGGAGAAGCTCCCCGGCCGTTCCAGGACACCAGGCGCTCGCCGGCGTGCGTCGCGTACCTGATCCGGATCTTCATGCCGGGGAGGAACGTGTCGGACGGGTGGTCGAACTGCCATAAGATGGTGCCGTTCGCGGATCGGATGACGAGGTTGCCGGTGTTCAGAAGCACCGCCGCGGCTGTGGCTGTGGCTGCTGGAGAGGAGCTCGTTGGGATGCCGCCGTTGACGTTGGTCGTCCAGAGAACACGGCTGTCGGCGCCGGCGGACAGGACGAGGTTGGACTGGTTAGGGCCAGCGTTGGTGGAGAGGGAGTGCTGTTTGTTGCCGGAGTTTCTCTGTTGGCCGTTTGTTGCCGGAGTTTCTCTGTTGGCCACCCACACGACGGTGAGCTGGGTGATGTAATTGTACCATATGCCGAGGTGACACAAGAGATGAGCGAAAACAAGTGATCGGTGACACATTTTGCCTCACTCGGTCAAAAAGAATTGGGGTAATGCCAGCATCCAGGAAAGCTCTCTGCAGGCTCAGTTACCAAAGAAGTTAAAATAATGCAGAAGCTTGGAAGTTCAGTGGACTCGTTTACGGATTCAGAATTTGAGACTGCGTTTATGGTTGACATTTCTGCTGTCCACGTCGGACTCGGACCGCACGGTGGTCATGATGGTTTGTCGTTGCTGCAATCCAGAGTTCCAGACTAGTGACAGGATATCTAACTATCTGTAGAGGTAGGATGGGATGGGCCTAGGATTGGGGGTGTTTGGATGAGAGTCAGTATAGAGGTAGGGACGTCCCTCCTGGCATATTCGATCTAGATTCTTTGACTCTCCATTCCACTTTTTTCAGCGAACGAGGATAGTCTCTCCTTCTGCTCGCGCTCTTCACACCCCTCACCGCCTGAGGCCGACTCGTTTCTTCCTCAGAAAAAAGGCGCGAGCGGAGAGAGACCTCAAGAAAGCTCGGCGGCGGCGGTGCATCCGTCACCGGCGGCGGTGTCGCGGCACGGGCCCCCGCAGCGGCAGCGCGCCCTGTGTTCGGCGGCGGCGGCACAGCATAGGTCCGGCGGCTTCATCCTCGTCCCGGTCGTCTCCATCAACATCAACATCAACCTCTCCCTCTTCCCCAACAACAGCAACACCCAGGTCTTGCTCCATTTTCCCCAACAACAACAGTCCGGAAATGTGAAGCGCGTCATCCTCACTCGCTCTTCCTCCTTCTCCATCAGCAGATCTGTGATTTGCCTAAGGTATACAAACTCTAACACAAAGACATGGGACACGCATTCTACAACCTTTCTTTTGAACACAAGTTGATGTGGGTGGCTATGTTCGTCTCTGAGAGGTTCCCAGGACAGTGAAATAGGGACTTCAATGGTTCTTTTGCTTGCAAGGTTCCCAGGATAGTGAAATAGTGACTTCACTGCTTCTTTTGCTTGCACCACATGAGACAATTAGCCGTGATTAACTAATTCCAAGGCTTGAACTATATATTGTGACTAGCCTTGAATTTACTATCATGTGTTTGTATATTATGTGGTAGGTTAAGACCTATACTATTTGTAAGGCTTTCAACTGTTATGTATAAGCCTTGAACTTGTATTGTGTCCAAGAACTTGGCATGAGCTGTAGTCTTGGCACTTGCTAACATGTGTGAGTCAAGACCTTTTATGGCAAACTGTGCACTTGAATGTTACATGTGCATTTGTCTTTTTTTAGATATATTTGTGATGATTTTAGATGGCAATGTCTTTTTTAGATATATCTGTGTTGATTTCATATGGCAATATATGTGCCTCACGCTAACAGGTAATTTAATTTTGAATTAGTTCATACAATGGTGAGACAAAGTAATCACGGCATGTAATGTAATGGCAACAATATGTTCTAAATACAAAAGGTGGTAAGAATACCTACATTATGAGGGAGGTGATCATATGTTGATATCCTATCTCTATCCCTTCATCCAAAAAGGAGATATGATCACTCCATCTCACTTTATCCTCCCAACCAAACATAAAACAAGGACCATCACATTCCACTAACTAAACAGAAACAAGAACCACACGTCCACCCCATTCTAGAAAATAGAGCCAGGACCGTCCCATTCCATCTCGCCTCTTAACCAAACGCTACCTAAGGAATTCGTATGCCTATGACTGGGCAAAGTCGTGGGCATGATCTCTGATGAACTCTAAAAATTCCTCTCCTATTTTTTTGAGGGGGGGAAAAAAACTCCTCTCCTGTGAGGCTGTGACTGTGTGTCTCGTCTGTACTTTGACTGTTTGACAGAGTTGGGCTTCCACACGGTACGGTCCAGCAACAACAAGGCACACCGCACAGCCCACCAATGTTTGGGCCTTACGCGTGGCCCTGAACCCCTCTCCCTCTCTACGGTGTCGGCGGGCGAAGGCGCATCGGGCGCGTAGATTTGGCATAGGCTACATCGGTGGCCCACCCCCCTCTCTCTATTGGCGGCGACGAGAGGAGCGCGTCTGGTGCGGCCAGATTTGGCATGGGCCTGATGCAAGCTCCGCAACAGGCGACGACAAGTGCAGGCGTAGGTGTCACTGACAGCAGTGCTGGCGGCCCGCCCTCCCCCTTCGCTCTACTAGATTTTGGTATGGGCCCAATGTGAGTTTGGTGGCGACATAGGCGTAGGCTCGGGGAGCGCGTGCAGCACCAATGACCACCCTACCCCTCGGCGGCGGCGAGCGGAGGCGCATCTTGCGCGGCTGGATCTGGTATGGGCCTCGCGCAAGCTCAATGGCGGCATAGGCGCAGGCTTTGAACGAGCGCCTGCAGCGGTGGGCGACAACAGACGCATATGGCAGCAACACTAGCCATGCATTGTACCTTTTTTATTTTTTTAATTGATTATCACCGTCCACTTTCACTGCTGGTTTGCAAAGTGGTGATTGAGCCCTGGTTTAGTTCGCGAAATTTAGATTTTGGGGCTACTGTAGCACCTTCGTTTTTATTTGGCAAATAGTGTCCAAACATTGACTAATTAGGCTTAAAACGTTCGTCTCGCAATTTCCCACCAAACTGTGCAATTAGTTTTTCTTTTCGTCTACGTTTAATGCTCCATGCACGGGCCGTAAACATTCGATGTGACAGGTACTGTAGCAACTTTTTGGATTTTAGGGTGGAAATAAACAAGGGCTGAGATCCGAACTGACAGCGTTGATGCTTATGTAGTTTCTGACTTTCTGCAGGTGAAATCACGGAGAGCATGAATTTCTGTATACCTTGCAGGTGAAATCATGAAAAGCAAGAATTGCTGGGTACCATCTCAGTCCCCAAAAAATGCATTCGTAAGTTTTGACGAGTAATTTTTTTTAAAAAATTAACCAAATTTATAGAAAATATTTATCAACATTTGTAAATACAAATAAATTTATTATGAAATATATTTTATAATTGATCTAATAATATTTATTTGATATCACATATGTTACTAATTTTTTATATAGATTTGATGAAACTTGGAATGGTTTGACTTCTTAGAAATGAGAATATTACAATCTTTTTTTTATGGATGGAGTACTTTGCATGCAATTTTTTTGAGACCAAAGAAGAACTATATTAGATAATGGCCATGTTCGCTTGAGCTACCTCAGAACTACTTTTCAGTCATGGAACAGTATTTTTCTCTTACAATATTTTAGCATAAGCATCAGTATAAGCCAAATTTTAGCATCAGCGAACAGGGTGAATAGCTAGGTACATCAACACGTTACAAGCACTCTGAAATACACTACATATATCCAAAACCAGATTTTCATCCAAATTTATACCCACGCTGTGAATAGCTCCAAATCTCAAACCAAACTTGTATGGCGCTTCGTATGGATGACCGTATAGGCAAACACTCGACAAAAGGCCTGAGAACAGATATCCAACAAACAACGACCAACATTCCTATAGGCGAAGTTGAGAAGCTTCTTTCTTGTATCTTCCTTCTTCTTTCTGCCACCAAAGAATAAGAAAGACCGATCTAAAAATTATTCTCCCTGTTAGTCCTTCATCGTGGCCAGATCTAACCACAACAAAACAGAAAAGAGATTAGAGAAAATTATTCTATGGCAGCGACATCATCTCCGCCTTGATGTCTACATGTGTCATGCCGGTGAAGTTGCTGACGCCATAGTTGTCGCTCTCATCTTCAACAGAGCTACCATGGAGAAAACGATTCCACCCTTCCCTTTCGCCGTCACCAGAGAGGAGGAGGAGATAAATTCCTAGTACCAACAAATTTGGCATGGAGAGAACCTACACTACCCTAGATCTTGATATCACTGTGTAACACCCTTACGATCTCGTTTAGCACTGCGATTTAGGCCTAAGAAAAATTTTCGAATCGAGTTTTCTCGGGTTTTAATTTAAAACGTACTCGAGGCGATAAGCAAATCCTGTATGACTTAGTTTCGTGGACTCAAATACACGCTCAAGTTAAATTACGCCGTACATAGGGATATTCAGGACTGTCCGATAACGATGCTATCGAACGATTTGTTCTTTAAGATTCGACATGACGAGCAACTTTTATAAGTAGAATTAAAGTCATTAATAAATAGAACGATATATATATACTCATGAGTTTATTTTGATAAACACGAACAGATGAGAGAGAGCAGCAGCTTTGTTATTTTTCTGACGTACAGCGTACTCGTTGATTGACATTTATTACCGTCACCGTTCGACTGCCCATTCCATCACTTCACTCTGCGGCACATCAAGTCCTCTGTTCGCCTTTGATTGCTTTGCCTGCCTTGCGCGGTCTAGTCCGTGCCTACCACGCTTGTCTCTGCGGCCTCAGTCGTGTCCATGCCCATTGCCAACCAACCATGTACGTACACAGGAACTAGTACAGAGGAGAAATGGATGGCGTGAATGCTGAGCTGCTGCTGCTTGTCCGTTCTCTCTCTCTCTCACGAGTCTGCTCCCTTGCTTTACCTCTGTTTGCCCTGTCTTGTCTCTGTCTCCGATTATTTTTCCATGCCAAGCAGCTCAGAGCATTTATAGCAGAGCCTTAGGTCTTCCTTTTCCTTGCCAGCCGCGTCCTGCGCTCTGCCACCTAAGCACGCACCGCCCTCCTTTACCTGCTCCTCGTCAGCGCTGTGCACCCGACCGGACCGCGCCATCACCGCACCCCGCTGCTGGCCATGCATGCGCACCCGCCGTTCCCCTCCCATCACCGAGCCACAACACCTTGCTCCACCTGTGCTGTCGCCTTCCATCCACTCGCGTACGCGCGCACCTCGGCCTCACGCTGGCCCGTGCCCTCAGTTCCGCAGCTATGCGCCACACCACCACTGCGCCCCTCTTCTTCCTCTTCTGCCGCAGCCGTGCGTGGCCGTCGTGCCCGCCTGACTGCTCCCGTGGTCACGCCATTTCGCCCACGCCGCAGCAGCTGTTCTCCAGGCGCCATCATCGCCCGCCGTCGTCCACACAGCCCCACCTGCTGACCATGCCGGTGATGCGCCCCATTGCCGCAACAGCCGCATCCGTGGCTGTGACGGCCACAGCGCCGGCTGGACGTCACTGGTGGCGTTTCCCCCATGGTTTCCCGGTGCCCACGTGCCGGCGCATCTGCCGCCGTGGGGCTCCGCTCTGCATCGCCACTGTCTCTCCCGTGCGCGTGCACCTCAGCCACGCGCGAGCACGCCTTGGCCGTTGGTGCCATGGAGCTTGCTGAGCCATGGCCGCCACCGCCCAGCCACGCACTCCCTTCCCCGCGCACGTGCACCACCGTTGCGCGACCACACGCCTGGATGCACCATCCCGCCGCTGGCCGGTGATTTACCCCATCAGTGCTCTGCTTTTGGGGATGACGAGAGGGACCCCAGGGTAAGAAATGAGTAATTCCTGGGTGATTACTGCGAATTGGATGACTCGTAGGAATAGTAGCGTAACAAATAGTTAGAAACGTAGGGATGTTTTTACTAAACGGTCGTCACGTTGGGCTGGCCGCGTGGGCTGCCAATCTGGCGCTTGGGGCGACTTGGTGCTTCCTGGGCCATGCCCGCGCCTCGACCGCTGCCGCTTGCTGGGCCGTTGGCCGCGCACCTCGTCTGGGCCATCGGCCGCGCGCCCGCTTGGGCCACGCCAGACGCGCCAGGGCCACGTGCCGCCTGGGTCGGCTGGTCGCGTGCCCTACTGGGCCACCGCCGCGTTGCGTTGGGCCGCGCACTGCGCGTGCCCGCTCGCCTGGAGGCCTCGCCGCTGGACCAGGCCGACCGGGTCGCTGGGCCGGTTGATGGCCCTGGCCTTTAATTTCTCAAACAAGTAGCTAATTTAGTTCGGGAATAAAAATTGTAAAATCAATATACATTTGTGTAGTTGTCCAAAAATTATGAAACCAGTTTTGTTAAGTCTCTAAAATCAGGATCTACCTATTGGTGTAATTCGTTCACATAGTTTGATGATATTTTTAGGAGCTATATAATTAAATTGGGATACTTAATATTGTAAAAATATAAATTGTTGAATCTGAATTTCGTATAGTAGGCTCTTGGTAATATCAGGTACTCGTGGTAATTTTTGGTAGCTCTAGAATAATCAGTTGCTAGGTAGCTAATGATGCTTTTTTCGAATAAGGATTAATCGATGGAATGAAATAAAGAAACACCTTGGTTTATATAACTAAAATAATTATTGGAAAATAACGTCTTATTCGATAACGTGTATATGTAGCCTAAGTACGATCGTTGTTAGAGCTATCTCGTTAGCTTATGAGTCGTGATTGGATTTCTAAGCATTTCGGTTGTCGTTGATTATTTACATCTATGCATTTGCATCAATGCATATCATATAGGTACGATGATGGATCAACGGATCAATTGAAGGATGATTGGGAATCCGAAGATGGTGTAATGGTATTCTCTCCAGGAGATGATGCAATGGGCTTCCTATCCAGATGATGGTGTAGGATTTGAAGATGTAGATACTAACTTTTTAATACATATCTTACCCAGGCAAGCTCCGGTGCATAACCCCTACTTTCTGCAGTTTAAATTATATTTGTGCATTAAGTTTTAAGGAGTTGATTGAAACCCACTTGCATATATATCTTTATCTTATGAGTCATACTAGTATGACAGGATCGTGTAGAATGCTATGCTACATGTAACACCCCTGGTGTTACGAGCTTGTTTAGCACCGCAATTTAGGCCTAAGAAAAATTTTCGAAACGAGTTTCTCGGGTTTTTAATTTAAAACGTATTTGAGGCGATAAGCGAATCTTATGTGACTTAGTTTCGCGGACTCGAATTAAACGCTCAAGTTAAAGTACGCAGTGCGTAAAGATGTTCAGGAATGTCGAACGACAATTTTGGCCAATCGATAACGAACGGCTTGTTCTATTAGATTAAGCATAAAAAGCAACTTTTATAAATAAAAATAGAATCCATTAACAAATAGAACGATATACATATATATATAGCGCAACCGTTATATATATATATATGTATATATACTTGTATATATATATATACACATTACGACCGACGGACGCACATGCCAATATAGTGGCTCCAGTGAGAGCGATGTAACAACGTCATCGATAAAAAAATGGGATTCGGCTCTGAGCATCACTGTGCTTTGTAAATTGTCATCTTTCCCCATCTCTACTAATTTGCTTAGCAATGTTCGTACTGGGTAGGCCACCAGCCTATTGGATTAGCTTTTTGCTCGTGCACGGGGCACGGTGCGCCTCTATGCCATTCCGCTCGGATGTTTTCCCCCTAGTCCGGTCCGGCCGGTCGGCCCTGGCCACGTCGTTCTCTGCTTCGTCCCGTAGCGCGTGGAGCATGTGGTCCTGCTCTGCCACGCCCTGTCCTTTTGCTGCCTCCGCCTGCCTCTTGGTCTTGTCTGTCTGTCTATGTCTTGTTTTTGCAAGCCGAGCTGCTACCACCGCTGCTTGCTTTTATTCTTTCCCTCGGCTTGCTACGCGCTGTATCGCACTACCCCGCGTTGCCTCACAGCGCCGAAGCCAAAGCCCCGTCCGTCGTTGCTCCTCCGTGTCCTCCACCTCGCAACCGCAGCGCCTCCATCGTCCTCGTGCCTCTCATCGCAGGGGCCACGCCCACACCAGCGCCCTCCTCGTTTCTCCTCCCACGCTGCTGCCGCGCACCACACCGTCGCCGTGCCTCCTGTTTGCCGGTTCGTCTGTGCTGCGCCGTGGCCGGCCATCTCCCTTGGCCGAGTCTAGCACGCCACTTCCCCATTTCCGTCTCCACTGTTGGCGCACCTTTCCCCGTGCCGCGGCCACGTGTGGCCATCGTGTGTGCCCCGGCCGCGCCTTTTCCTCCTCTCATGCGCGTGCTGCCGCTGTGCAACCGCTACGCCTGGAGTGCCGCACTGCATGCGTGCACCCCCTCAGCAAACCAAACGACTTGGGGTGACCCCGCTGGCACCTGCACTGCTTCCATTGCTGGCCACAGCACGCGCAAAGCAGCGAGCCCCGCTGCGCTCGAGCTCGCGTGGACGACCAAACGACGCCCCATGCACCGCGACCGCTGCTGGTCAAGCTCTCAGCGCCGTCCTCCCTTCCACGCGGCTGACCGCGCGGTCCCGCGCCACGTTTCCAACCGCATGTGAGCGCGCCCCTTTGCCTCGGTCCGCACCAGAGCCGCCGTGCTGCAGCCCCGGATGTCGTCAGCCACTGGTGCCATTTCACCTCCATCGCCGTCCTAGAGCCAGCCGTGCCGCCGATGTCGCTGTGGATGCCGTCCTGTAGCACCATTCCGTGTCTCGTCTGTTCTTCGCTCATCGTCATCCGCACAGTCCGCCTGTTGCCCGTGGTCGGTGGTGTGCCCATCGCCGCATTAGCCCGCAACTACGGCCGTGACGGCCACAGCGCCTACCCACCTTCACGTCCCACGCTGGCTGGACGTCGCTGGTGTCGGCTCCCCCGTGGCTTCACAGTGCCCGCGTGCCGGCGCATCCGCCGCCATGGAGCTCCGCTTCGCATCATCCTTGCCACGCCGTCCCGCGCCAAGTCCCTCCACGCCCATGCCGAACGCAGCCGTGTCCTCGCTACCCATGCCAGCAACTCCGCTTCCCTTCCTCGCTCCTCAGCCACCGCCATTGGGCTATCATGCAGTGCTGGTCGGTGCTCCTCCCCTGACGATGCTCTATTCTGAGATTGAAGAAGCAAGGTGAGGAGGGTATATATCCAAGCAAAAGAATTATACGGGTCCTTTTTGCTAAATACATGACTCAAGTAAATAGTCCCAATGTCCTGCGGGTTTATTTCGAGAAAGTACGAGGGCCTGTTCGCAAATGTGATGTGCACCTGCCAGCACTGGGCCGGCCTGTGGTCGCCCGCCTGGGCCCGTCGCGTGCTTGGGCTGGCCTGGGCCGCTCGCCCTATGCCTCTGCGGTCACGGCCTGCTCCACGCAGCGTGGGCCGCCTCCTGCCTGCTGGGCTGGCCTGTGGCCTGCACCTAGGCCACGCTGGTCGTGCGCCGCCTGGGCCACTGCCTGCCCGCCGCTGGGCCGGCTGATGGCCGGCTAGGCCTTGTGCGGCTGTGGGTTGCTGAGCTTGCTATTTTATTTAATATGGCTGAAGCTTGTAAATCTGTAATAAATCAAATAAAAATCATAAAATTGTGAAACTAATTTTGTTAGATTCCTAAAATCATGATCTACCTATTAGTATAATTTGTTCCCATAGTTTGCTAATATTCTTGGAAGCTATAAAATTAATTTATGGTACTTAATATTATAAAAAGATAACTGGTAGGAATTGTTGTGATAAAGTGGTTCCAAAATAATTAGCTTGCTAAATAGATAACGATGCCCTATTCCGAATAAAGGTTAAATCGATAGAATGCAATAAAGAAACAACTTGGGTTTGTATAACTAAAATAATTATTGGGAAATAATGCCTTGATTCGACAACATGGATACGTAGCTAACTACGGTCGTCGTTAGAGCTAGCCCATTAACTCGAGAGGCGTAAATCGTATTTTATGAGTCACGGTTGCAATCGATTAATTATGTCTTTGCATTGTATCGCATTGCATATCGTATAGGTACGATGATGGATCAACGGATCGATTGAAGGATGATTGGAAATCCAAAGATGATGCAATGGGCTTCCTATTCAGTTGATGGTGGATGTTCTGAAGATGCAGATACTAACTTTAAATATATCTTACCCAGGCAAGCCCCGGTGCATAACCCCTACTTTTCTATAGTTTAAATTATATTTGTGCATGAAGTTTTAAGGAGTTGATTGAAACCCACTTGCACATATATCTTTATCCTATAAGTCTTACTAGTATGACAGAATCATGTAGAATGCTATGCTACAGGACTCCGGTAGAAGTCGAGTGATTGTCTGTCACTCGCGAGAGATAGAAAATATATTACTATCACTTGGAAAATATAAATGGTGGAACAGAAAAATGGTGACCGGGCAGGGATATGGTTTGGGTATTGGTGAGTGTAAGGAGTTGTGTCGCCGTGGACACGGGGCATAGCTTGGTTATACTGTTTTTCCCTGTCTGGTCGGTTAAGGACCGATCGTTGCATATGACTCTAGGCAGGTCACAGACTTATTATCCTGAGCACATACTTGTGTATGGGCGCTTAGAAGACTTGTTGCTCTCTTGTCGCGGATCCGGCTCTTTTTGGACCGACTGTCAGGGTTTGTTTTTGGTGGAGGAGGTCCTTGCACCGCACTGAGTCTAGGACTCAGGGGTAGGGGCTTGGAGTCCCAGTTTGGACGGGGACCTAGACACCCAAGATAGGAGAGTGATGGGTTGGTCCTGCTTGGGCCTAGGGAACAAGCGGGGCATGTGTTTTCGGGGTACCCAGCTAGGGGCATTGATTCGTGAATCACCGGACGATTTGGTACGACTTGTCTACGGTTTAGCATCGTAGTAAGAACTGAAAGAGAAAAGATGGAAGATGGAAAAAGGAAATCCAATTGCTTACCACCTGCTTGAAAGTAGCACATGTGCTTACATAGAATGGTAGTTAATGAACCAATACGCCTATTAATAAAATCGAATATAAGGACGCACGCTTTGTAATGCTTCCTGCAAATGCAATAAACCCACAAGCCAGATAGCCTTGCATATCCTTGGAGTCTTTTCTTTTCCCCTATTGGGTAAGTCTTGCTGAGTACAATTGAGTACTCAGGGTTTTATTCCCCCTGTTGCAAGTGATAGGTGGATGCTTAAGCTGACTCTTGTGTGTGGATTCCTCCTGGTGGGCTCAGCGAGGATTCCTTTACGCTGCGATCGTAGTTGTTATTTATAACTCTCACCAAATGCTTTTATAAGGAAAGCTTTCATAATCTGTTGTCGTAATTTATATAACAATACTTCATCATGTCATGATTAGATATTTATTTTCGTTGTAATTCTGGTCACATGTTTATATTCCGTTGTTCAATTAAATTGCTCATAACTCTGATAATATGATTCATTCCGCTGTTATAATAAATAATATTATACTCTAATATTGTATTAAAAGTGATGTAAGAAATGGTTAATGATGATGTAAGCTTTATCCCCTCATTTGTGATCCTGATGGCAAAAATGTGGATTTTCGGGTTCTCCCCTGGGGTGTGCCCGACGGAACCAAGTAATTTAGTATTCTCCCTCGAGTGCTTAGTGTCTACTGAAAGACAAACACTCCTGTGAGGCATTATATTAGGCGGTTCTTCCACAGGTGGTATCAGAGCGCAAATGAGGAAATAAGGCTTCTAAAACATTTTCTAAACTAATATTTGACAACCCAGTTTGCAAAAAGTTAGGATGTTTGTATGCGAAGTTATATAAGTAGCCCTATTACTATGATTATGTATCCAGGCTAGATGGCACTCTCCTAACTTAGGTAGGCTTAATCAAGTTCCTACACGTACACTGACTCAAGCATAGTCCGATAGTATCGACTAGCTACAGGGAGAGAACGATGTGCCAAAACTCTGAGAATGGTTGCCCTATATGTTGGCAACAGTGAAAGGACGTATAAGACGTGCATTCATGCATATCATGTTTGTGCATTATAGTACTGTATTGCTAGTAGATACGCCATCCATAGGTGTCACGCGTGTCGTATTGTGCATGACTAACTCATTCCTATTCTAGAGTTAGGTCTGCATTGTGGCTTCGTGTTTTGTGTTCGCCCATGGTTCACGCTGGTCATGACCCACGTCTCCCCGTATCCCTTTTCTGCACTCTTGTTGGACCCTTGCCCTACAGTCGTACTAGTCAGTAATGGCATCGCACGTTGCTCGCCTTGAACGCGTGGAATTTGGTCGATTCGTCGTAGTGATCCCACGCGAGAACCCTGGTGAACCACGCCAGGACCACTGAACACTCCGCCTTTATAAGTAGAGCCTGACTTAGCCATTGGTACCACCCCTTGGCACACTTTAGCTCGTTTGGCTTTTCCTTGAGCCAGGTTTTCGCTCAGCCTTCCTTGCAACCACCGCCAGAGATGGTAGGAGCCTAGGTTAGGACCTACTACCTGAATGTTGAGGGTTTTCCTAGAATCCTGCATGCCACCGTGCAAAAGCTCGGAGTCAAAGATCGTCCCGAGTATGAGGGCCGTGAGTATGAGGAGCATGGCACCGAGTGGTGTGAGGTTACCGTCTACATCAGGAAGAGTGAAGAGTTTCTCGACCTCACTGAAGCCTAGAGTGTGACCACAACTGGGTTTTGCTTCATCGACACCTACCAGGTTGTGGCCTGCAAAGCCTTGCGGTACCTCTACCAGATCTATGAGGAGCCCATTGCCTATACCCCCATGCGGTTCTTTCCTCCTTTGGACAAGAATCGATGGGCATAGAGGGCTCGCATGGAGGCTTTGCAAGGGCGGGATGCGCAAGAGGACAGTCTCACCATGGTGCACTTGACCACATACTTGCTCGCTCTAGATGAGCAGTATGACCGTCAAGCCTTGGAACTAAGGAGCTGCCTCCATCAAGCCGAGAAAGCCGAGATCTTCAACCGGATGCTCTAGGTGCAGCTCGCCGAAGCACATGCTAGTGCTGCAGCTGCTGAGAGCCGAGAGACTGCCATGTCGGAAGCCCTAAAGGAGGCTAAAGATCGGCATGTCCATTAGCTGCGGGTGGCCCATCTTGTCACTAGGGCTGAACGGAGGACATTGGCCACTGAAAGATAGGATGCCCCGATCTTGGAAGGGATCCCTATCCACTCGCTAGAAAGAAGAACTGGTGTTACAGCACCGCCAACTCCTCCACCCTCGAAAGTGTTAGAAGTTGAGCCTTGATTCCCCTAACTCAGCCATTGCCATGAGAAGATGTAGATTAGTTGCCTTATGATGCTGTACCCGTAGTTAGGGATGAAAACGGATCAGATATGGATGTATATCACTGATATTACATTTGTTTTCATATTTCTGTCTAGATTCGGATTCGAATATGGATAGTGTCAACTATGTCAGATAGGATACGATTGGATATCGACATCATAAATATGCGATTTGAGTATTTAGATACGGATACGGTATCAGCTATTGGATATCCGGACTCGGATACGGACAGATCTCAACCCCTTTAAACGGATTCGGTTTCGAATACGGTCAGAAAATACCTGTACCGTTTTCATCCCTACCCATAGTAGTAGTGCTTGTTGTCGCTGTCCTCCGGTATTGTATTCTTGCCATGTTGTTCGTTCGTAGTTGTTGAGATCGTCCGCCAGTAGGGAAGGTGAATGTTGTGTCATGAATGGAGCCTGAATGCCTGTACGCTGTACCCGTATAAGATCGTTGGAATATGCATTTTAATTATTTCATTGTGTTTATTGCGTTCCTTTACTTTAAGTCTCGTTAGACATGCTCCAAGTTTTCAAGGGCGATGTTAAGTGAGTTACAAGAGAAGTTGCCTTTCAGATACCAGTAGATCAGCCGTGATTGGATAATATAGGACACTGTATCGACTAATTGTGGATGCCCCAGTAGAACACTTGAATCTCCTTAAAACAAATTTGTCGTTGGGTTTGAATTCCTTGTCCCTTGTTGTGAAGGGAACCTTTGTTGTTTGAAATTTTCCCTTGCAATACTCCCCTTATTCTGTGGTCTATGACCCCACCGCCTTCATGGTGTGTAAATTGGTAATGGTTGCCTGGTTAATAGTTTATGGTGCCGCAACAAAACCGAGGGCTCTCTGTGGAACAACTGCCACATGTGACGCTGCTCGGCGCGCGCTGGTATCGAGGTTATTAACCAAATACCTTTACCAAGTTACACCGCCATACCGTTTTGTTTTAAAAATTTTCTCCTTGGAAAGGTTCAGGTGTTCAAACAGAAAATCCACAATGGGTTGATGCAAAAGTGTTGTCTCAAGGTAAACAAGAGGTAGTCTTGGAGGGAGAAAGTATGACATGGTCTCAGTCTACATGAAAGACAGATGTGGTCGGGTAAAGGGAAGAAAATGAAGAGTAGTATGGAAGGTTAGCCGTGGGTAGTCGTAAAAGTCTGAGTGGACGTCTTGTTCCAAGCCTGTGCTTAGTTGACCGCGCTATGCATGCTGGGTCATTTCGCTACTTACCCTGCGAACGCCGCTTGTGTCAGGACCTATAGCACCCTATTTTCTCGTGGCCGTGGCATTGTGCTGTGCTCGCCGTCTTTGTGCACAGTGCGTTTCTCCTTTTCCCAGCATCCGGTCGGCTCTCCACTCTCATGCCTCGTCCCTCATATCGGACCCCCCCTATTTCCCTCTCCTTTCTTTCTTCTTTTGGTGACACGATTGCTCGCACGCCTCCCTCGTCGAGCGCATCCGCTTATCTTCCCTCCTTTATTTTCCATCCGCTCGTTTGTGCAGGGAGCGCGCCATGGCCATGTCTATTTCCCCTTGTGTGAACTGTCTGTGTATCCCATCCCCGCCGCATCCACTTCCTAGGTGTTGTGTCTCCCCATCGTTCATCACTATAAAATCCCCTTGGTCCTTACTCTTCTTCTCCACCCCTTTCCCACGCATTTTGAGTAGAGCTACAAAATCCAGTCAACCTTGTGAAGCTAGGTTCGTCAATCTGAGGTGATGGTGTAATCTGAAGAGAAGGAAGGATCTGGTTCGTCGAAGAAGTCAAGTTTCCCTTTTGGTAGTCAATCATAGGGTTCACAATGTTTTACTTCTTAGTCGACTGTTTCTGGATCTATTGGTGCTACGCCATGTTTTGGATAATCATCTTCTTGTTGATTCTCCATTGTCCTCGTCTATCCTGACTTCTGGATTAAGTCTCGGTTGCATTAGGTTGCTCTTAACCATGTATCCCTAGATCCCCGTGTGGTTTAGTATTCGAAGTCGTGCAACCTGTCGTGTAATCCCTGATCTCAGTAATGTAATCACGTTTCCCTCTGCTGGTTCTTGCTTTGAATCTCGGGATGAGATTCTTTTTAAGGGGGGTTGGTTGTAACACCCCTTGTGTTACGAGCTTGTTTAGCACCGCGATTTAGGCCTAAGAATTTTTTTGAAATGAGTTTCTTGGGTTTTTAATTTAAAACGTACTTGAGGCGATAAGCGAATCTTATGTGACTTAGTTTCGCGGACTCGAATTAAACACTCAAGTTAAAGTACGCAGTGCGTAAAGATGTTCAGGAATGTCGAACGACAATTCTGGCCAATCGATAGCGAACGACTTGTTCTATTAGATAAAGCATAAATAGCAACTTTTATAAATAAAAATAGAATCCACTAACAAATAGAATGATATACATATATATATATAGCGCAACCGTTATATATATATATATATATATGTATATATACACACATTACGACCGACGGACGCACATGCCAATATAATGGCTCCAGTGAGAGCGATTAGCAACGTCATCGATAAAAAAATGGGATTCGGCTCTGAGCATCACTGTGCGTTGTAAATTGTCATCTTTCCCCATCTCTACTAATTTGTTTAGCAATTTTCGTACCAGGTAGGCCACCAGCCTATTGGATTAGCTTTTTGCTCGTGCACGGGGCATGGTGCGCCTCTATGCCATTCCGCTCAGGATGTTTTCCCCCTGGTCTGGTCCGGCCGGTCGGCCCTGGCCACGTCATTCTCTGCTTCATCCCGTAGCGCGTGGAGCATGTGGTCCTGCTCCGCCATGCCTTGTCCTTTTGCTGCCTCCGCCTGCCTCTTGGTCTTGTCTGTCTGTCTCTGTCTTGTTTTTGCAAGCCGAGCTGCTACCACCGCTGCTTGCTTTTATTCTTTCCCTCAGCTTGCTACACACTGTATCGCACTACCCCGCGTTGCCTCACATCGCCGAAGCCGAAGCCGAAGCCCCATCCGTCGTTGCTCCTCCGTGTCCTCCACCTCGCAGCCGTAGTGCCTCCATCGTCCTCACGCCTCTCATCGCAGGGGCCGCGCCCACACCAGCGCCCTCCTCGTTTCTTCTCCCGCGTTGCTGCCGCACACCACACCGTTGCCGTGCCTCCTATTTGCTGGTTCGTCCGTGCCGTGCCGTGGCCGGCCATCTCCCTCGGCCGAGTCCAGCACGCCACTTCCCCTATTTCTGTCTCCACCGCTGGCGCACCTTTCCCCCTGCCATGGCCACGCGTGGCCATCGTGTGTGCCCTGGCCATGCCTTTTCCTCCTCTCATGCGCGTGCTGCCGCTGTGCAACCGCTACGCCTGGAGCGCCGCACCGCATGCGCGCACCCCCTTGGCAAACCAAACGCCTCGGGGCGACCCCGCTGGCACCCGCGCTGCTTCCATTGCTGGCCACAGCACGCGCAAAGCAGCGAGCCCCGCTGCGCCCGAGCCCGCGTGGACGCGCCACCGACGCCCCACGCACCGCGACCGCTATTGGTCAAGCTCTCAGCGCCGCTCTCCCTTCCACGCGGCTGACCGTGTGGTCCCACGCCGCGTTTCCAACCGCGCGCGAGCGCGCCCCTTCGCCTCGGTCCGCGCCGTAGCCTGCCGTGCCGTAGCCCCGGATGCCGTCAGCCACTGGTGTCGTTTCACCTCCATCGCCGTCCCAGAGCCTAGCCGCGCCGCCAATGTCGCTGTGGATGCCGTCCTGCAGCGCCGTTCCATGTCTCCTCTGTTTTCCGCTCGCCGTCATCCGCACGGTCCGCCTGCTGCCTGTGGCCGGTGGTGCGCCCATCGCCGCATCAGCCCGCAACTGCGGCCGTGACGGCCACAGCGCCTACCCACCTTCACGTCCCACGCCGGCTGGACGTCGCTGGTGGCGGCTCCCCCATGGCTTCCCAGTGCTCGCGTGCCGGCACATCCGCCGCCGTGGAGCTCCGCTTCGCATCATCCTTGCCACGCCGTCCCGTGCCAAGTCCCTGCGCGCCCATGCCGAACAGTGGCCGCGTCCTCGCTGCCCGTGCCAGCAACGCCGCTTCCCCTCCCTGCTCCTCGGCCACTGCCATCGGGCTATCATGCAGTGTTGGTCGGTGCTCCTCCCCTGACGATGCTCTGTTCTGAGATTGAAGAAGCGAGGTGAGGAGGGTATATATCCAAGCAAAAAAATTATATGGGGTCCTTTTTGCTAAATACATGACTCAAGTAAATAGTCCCAATGTCCTGCTGAGTTTATTTCGAGAAAGTATGAGGGCCTGTTCGCAAATGTGATGTGCACCTGCCAGCACTGGGCCGACCTGTGGTCGCTCGCCTGGGCCCGTCACATGCTTGGGCCGGCCTGGGCCGCTCGCCCTGTGCCTCTGCGGTCACGGCCTGCTCCGCGCAGCGTGGGCCGCCTCCTGCCTACTGGGCTAGCCTGTGGCCCGCGCTGGTCGTGCGCCGCCTGGGCCACTGCCTGCCCGCCGCTGGGCCAGCTGATGGCCGGCTGGGCCTTATGCGGCTGTGGGTTGCTGAGCTTGCTATTTTATTTAATATGGCTGAAGCTTGTAAATCCGTAATAAATCAAATAAAAATCATAAAATTGTGAAACCAATTTTGCTAGATTCCTAAAATCATGATCTTTCTGTTAGTATAATTTGTTCCCATAGTTTGCTAATATTCTTGGAAGCTATATAATTAATTTATGGTACTTAATATTATAAAAAGATAACCGGTACGAATTGTTGTGATAAAGTGGTTCCAAAATAATTAGCTTGCTAAATAGATAATGATGCCCTATTCCGAATAAAGGTTAAATCGATAGAATGCAATAAAGAAATAACTTGGGTTTGTATAACTAAAACAATTATTAGGAAATAATGCCTTGATTCGACAACATGGATATGTAGCTAACTACGGTCGTCGTCAGAGCTAGCCCATTAACTCGAGAGGCGTAAATCGTATTTTACGAGTCATGGTTGCAATCGATTAATTATGTCTTTGTATTGCATCGTATTGCATATCGTATAGGTACGATGATGGATCAACGGATCGATTGAAGGATAATTGGGAATCCGAAGATGATGCAATGGGCTTCCTATTCAGTTGATGGTGGATGATCTGAAGATGCAGATACTAGCTTTAAATATATCTTACCCAAGCAAGCCCCGGTGCATAACCCCTACTTTTCTGCAGTTTAAATTATATTTGTGCATTAAGTTTTAAAGAGTTGATTAAAACCCACTTGCACATATATCTTTATCCTATAAGTCTTACTAGTATGACAGTATCGTGTAGAATGCTATGCTACAGGACTCTGGTAGAAGTCGAGTGATTACCTGTCACTCGTGAGAGATAGGAAATATATTACTATCACTTGGAAAATATAAATGGTAGAATGGAAAAATGGTGACCGGGTAGGGATATGGTTTGGGTATTGGTGAGTGTAAGGAGTTGTGTCGCCGTGGATACGGGGCATAGTTTGGTTACACTGTTTTTCCCTGTCTGGTCGGTTAAGGACCGATCGTTGCATGACTCTAGGCAGGTCACAGACTTATTATCCCTGAGCACATACTTTATGTATGGGCACTTGGAAGACTTGTTGCTCTCTTGTCGTGGATCCGGCTCTTTCCGGACCGACTATCAGGGTTTGTTTTTGGTGGAGGAGGATCCTTGCACCGCACTGAGTCCAGGGACTCAGGGGTGGGGGCTTGGAGTCCCAGTTTGGACGGGGACTTAGACACCCGGGACAGGAGAGTGATGGTTGGTCCTGCTTGTGCCTGGGGTACAAGAGGGGCGTGTGTTTTTGGGGTACCCAGCTGGGGGCATTGATTCGCGAATCGCTGGACGATCCGATACGGCTTGTCTACGATTTAGCATCGTAGTAAGAACTGAAAGAGGAAAGATGGAAGATGGAAAAAGAAAATCTGATTGCGTACCACCTGCTTGAAAGTAGCACAGGTGCTTACATAGAATAGTAGTTAATGAACCAATGCGGCTATTAATAAAATCGAATATAAGGACGCACGCTTAGTAATGCTTCCTGCAAATACAATAAATCCACAAGCCAGATAGCCTTGCATATCCTTGGAGTCTTTTCTTTACCCTGTCGGGTAAGTCTTGCTGAGTACAATTGAGTACTCAGGGTTTTATTCCCCCTGTTGCAGGTGACAGGTGGATGCTTAAGCTGACTCTTGTGTGTGGATTCCTCCTGGTGGGCTCAGCGAGGATTCCCTTTACGCGTCGATCATAGTTTTTATTTATAACGCTCACCAACTGTTTTTATAAATGATGTAAGAAATAGTTAAGAATAATGTAAGCTTTATTCTCTCATTTGTGATTCTGATGGTAAAAATGTGGACTTTCGGGTTCTTCCCTAGGGGTGTGTCCGACGGAACCGAGTAATTTAGTGTTCTCCCTCGAGTGCTTAGTGTCTAATGGAAGACGAGCACTCCTGTGAGGCATTAGATTAGGCGGTTCTGCCACACACTGTCAGTTCAAAAACCCCATTCACTGTCGAATTTTGAACCGGCAAGTGACATACCGACAGTGATGTGGGATTGACATCCTGCCGGTTCTTATGAACCGACAGTGATGTGGTTTTTTTAAAAAATTTAAAAAATAGGCTAAAAAATAGAAAAGATTTTTTTTTTAATTTTGAGAGAGGTCCTATTGGACAGCCACATGGTCGCGTGTCGCAAGTCACAAGTCACGATTTTTCGCGCAAAAAACGCGCGCTTCCCGACCATTGGCGCTCAAACCTCTGACCTCTTGCTTCACATCTTCAACCTCCTAACCACTTCACCTGCAAGCTGTTTGGAGATTTTCGTTCTAGCCATTTTTATGTTCATCTAATTTTGAAATGAGTATTTAGGACCCTAAACGAATTCAAATGAAAAAGTTATCCAACTACAAAGTTTTATAACTTTTCAAGATCCTACAACTTTCATTTTGGTAGTTTGTCCATCCGAGGTCGTTTACAAAATTTGAATTTCAAATTTTAAAAATTCAAACATAGTTTTTCATCACAAGATGAATTCAAATTAAAAAGTTGTCAACTACAAAGTTTTATAACTTTTTGACATCTACAACTTTCGTTTTTTCTGTTTGTCCATCTAAGGTCATTTAAAAAAAAATTCAAATTTCAAATTTTTGGAAATTGAAATGTAGTTTTTCTTGATAAGATGAATTCAAATAAAAAAGTTGTCAACTACAAAGTTTCATAACTTTTTAGGATCTACAATTTTTATTTTGATAGTTTCTCCATCCGAGGTCGTTTATAAAATTTGAATTTCAAATTTTAGAAATTCAAACGTAGTTTTTATTGACAAGATGATTTCAAATTAAAAGTTGTTAACTAAAGAGTTTCATAACTTTTCAAGGTCTACAACTTTTATTTTGAACATTTAATTATTTATTCATCTGATATAGTGGTAGTAATACTGTTCATAAATGTTATATATCCCTCTTATAATTTAACATTGTTCTCAAATATTACATATCCCTCTTATAGTTTATGAAACTATTAGAGGGATACGTAATATTTATGAACAATGTTACTACCACTTTATCGGATGAAGAAATGATCAAAATAAAAGTTATAGATCTTGATAAGTTCTACAACTTCTATGTTCATGACCTTTTCAGCTGAAATCATTTAGTTTTTCAAAATGGAGTTTGATGTTGCCATTTTTTAAATTCAAAATTCAAATAGATAAAACACGGTTACATAAAAAGATGGATAAAATAATAGCCTTAAGAACACAATAAATTGATAGAGCATGATTTTAGAAATTTTTAGGAAAAAAATCATCAAATTTAAAGTTAGTATGAGGGAGAAAGACTAGTTACAAATTTTAGCAAGAGATTAAAAAGAGAAATCAGAGTTTTTCAATAATTTCAAATTTTAATTTTAAACAACGTTTTGAAGAGGTAAATAATTTTAAATAAAAAATTGTCAACTACAAAGTTGTATAACTTTTCGAGATCTATAACTTTTGTTTTGGGCGTTTTTCTATCCGAGGTCGTTTGAAAAATTTAAATTTTAAATTTTAGAAATCAAACGTAATTTTTGTTAGAACAATGATTTCAAATAAAAATATTTGGACATTCAAACGATCTTAAATTAAAAAAGTTTGTAACTATAAAGTTGTAGATCTCGTCGAGTACTACAACTTTGATATAAAGTTCATCTTCATTGGACATCATATGAGAAATTTATGAAGTTTTCTTGCAGTATATCACTGTCGATTCAAGCCATGAACCGACAGTGATAGTATCAGTGTTGGTTCTTGGCAAAAATCAGTAGAGATGACTCAATATCAGTGTCGATTCTTGGCTAAAACTGACAGTGATATGAACCGACAGTGAAGACCAGAATATCAGTGTCGGTTGGTCTTATCACTGCCGGTTTGAGCCAAAAACCAGCAGTGATGAGGTCGACAGTGATAGTCCAATTCTGTAGTAGTGCTAACCCTAAGAACTCAATTTACTAGAAAAACTTATGAAATAATGGATCCCCACTCCCTCCGACCTTCGAAGAGAGATGGCAGAGGGAAAGGGAGGGGGACCAACTGTGGGGGCGGTGGCGCTTAGGGTGAGACGCGCGAGAGTTGCATGCAACTTGAGCTCATGCATTCACACCAATGTACCAAACTTTATTGGAAGTTTGGGATAAAGAAAAAAAAGGAGCAGAAGCACATGTTATGGGGAAATGGTAAGCTAACGAAAATAATGGCGAATCTCATCAAGCGTTCGTGACAATCACCGGTCACTGGCACAAAAACCCTAGCTAAGTGATAATGGTTTATAGATTTATGCAAAACCTATTCAAGCAGTATTCAAACGGGTTAGTTGTATAAGGATTGCAACAACTGCTTCTGCACTTACCAATAGATTTTAAGAATCCTAAATAAAAAAAAATCAGAAATCTAAAATCTCATCCAAATAGGTTAGATCTGTTGGATTTTTTTTATTCTGATTCTAAAAATCTCCTCATAACCAAACAACACCTGAGCCTCTTTCTTCTCATCTCTGGCCCCCTGGCCCCATGGTCAGATATTATGAGATGACTCCCTTCGAAGTTCAAAGATCCTAGAACAGACCTGCATGAGAAACCAGAAAGAATGCTTGAACTGCGGGGTTTAGTTCCGAAGGACTTGGCGCCTTGGGCGCGCCCAAAAAGAAGGATTAGCAGGCAAAAATGAAGGATACCAAAGAATGACATGCGGAAGAGAGGAAAATGGCATGCGGAAGAGAGGAAAACTACTATTTCTTCACTATCCCAAGACCATGGCCGGCGGGACTTATTGTTGCTGCGGTTAATTTGCAGGGCTGATTTGTTGTGAGAGAAAAACATCGTTATATAGACTAAATAAATAGGACTGATTCTAATAAGCTTAAGCGAACATGGCTCATATATGGCCGGGCGGCCCTTGAAGCAGACTAATTAAATTAGGTTGGCAAATATAGACAAATATAGCAGATCAGATTACCATATGTACCTATATAGATAGCTTGCCTCAAAACTTTCCCCAAAAGCATATCTCAGATTCTCACGGATCATGATGAACGGTAACCCCAACAAAGAAAAAAAAGATCCGGACGGGGCACCTCGACATCAAAAGGCCCATCAAATGAAGCACGCAAGAGAAGGAGGCAGACAAGCTTAATGAAGGCGTTTGGGTGATGATCAAGTGTAACGTAGAAGCTCTTCTTTGATTGTGTCATGCAAGCTTTACAAAGAGAGGCCTACACAGCTCCATTGGCAGTATGCCCACCTCCAAAAACAACAGATTTGACGATGGGCGAGGAGGTGGACAGAATGCCAAGGAACTCCCAGTAAGCGCCCCTTTGATAAGCACGCATGACGACTATACCACTACTTTCATTGCTCGCTCCGATCGATCATCGATCTACCCACAGACTACAGCTGCTGCTCTCGCTCACCATTATAAGTACGTGCTGCTTACAAGCTAGGCGCGTAATTTATAGAGCCATAGAGTAAGATTGGAGCTAGGGTTGTGGGCGCGCGTGCCTTGCGAGGGCAGCCTCAGCGATAAGGATGACAGTGGTGCGGGTTCAGGTCGGATATTCGCGGTTTTAGGGTCCGGCGGTTTCAGTTTTGGTGTCTGATTCTCGCCCACAGTTTTTCGAGTTCGGATACCCGAAAGTTAGCGGGTTTAGGGCGGGTTTTCAGTTTCACCCGCGGATCACCATCGGAGCCCTGAAATAATTTGGCCCACTAGCAGCCCATCAACAACCCTAGCATATAAGCCTGAAATCCTCTCCCTCAAAACCCTCACCCGGTCACCCCAGACCCAAGCCGCCGCTCGGGCAGTCGTAGTCGGGCGCGCGGCGGTGGCGCAGGGACGCCTCGAGCTCGAGCGGTGGAGCCCTTGACCTCTTCCTCTCGGTATGGAACCGTGGATCCGTGCTCACCCTGGTGTTCCGTGCTCGAGGCTCGACCCCACCCAGGAACCCACCGACGGCCGCCTTGCCGCCTTGGTCGCTGCCCGCCGTCCTAGAAGGCAGCACCGCAGCAGCTGGCAGCCGGCAGCTGCCCACTCAACGCGTGCGTGCGGCGTGCCCAGCAGGGGTCCGTGGGGGCGTAGGGCGCACCCAGCCGGGGGGCGGTGTCGCGGAGGCGAGCAGGTGCCTACTTGCCCTGGCTAATTGCTGCTGCTGCTTGCTAATTGATGCTGTACATGGCTAGCTGCGACTGTTGCTTGCTAATTTATCATGTACATGGCTAGCTAATTTATTCTATACATATTCTGTATATTTGTAGCTGCTGCCTGCCAGTACTTTTATGGTTACATCTTGTTATCTGCAATCTGTTTTGCTAATTTATCATATTTTTGTATTGCTGTTCTGGTTGATTTGTTGTAATTTTTTTAGGTTTTGGATTATCCGTCGGGTTTCGGGGATCCGCGGGTTTTGGTTTCAGGGATGGATTTTAACCCGAATCGGTGTTCGGGGCGGATTCGGGTTTTAAGTTCGGGTTTCGGTTTTGGGTACCCAGACACTCCACCCGATCCGAACCCGCCCTGTTGACATCCTTATTCAGCGAGTCGCCGGGGCTCCCTAGCTATAGGACTTGGACTTGCACTTGGACGTAGGAATTAGGAAAGAGAAACAAGAGTCGGTAGACGTAGCGAGCGGCGATAGGTGGCGGCAATGGCTGATATAGGGGATGAAGCGGAGCTGCGCGCAGAAGCGGAGAGGGCCAGCAGCGGCCAGCGGACGGGGAGAAGGGGCGAGCGGCGCTGCTGGGAGGAATAGAGGGCTTCGGCGGAAGGGCACAGCACAGGAGGAGAAGACCGGTGGGCGATGGGGCGACGGGGAAGAATGGCCTGTTCGTTTAAACTTATCAGCCGGCTTATTAGCTAAATCTACAGTATTTTTGTCTCAAAATAAAACAGCTTCAGCCGACTTTAACACCAGCCGAACACACTCGAAGAGTGAGCTCGGTGGCCCGGCCGTGGGGCGGGGACAAAATAGAGTCCTGACGGAGTGGGTGTGGGACCCATCACGCCAGCTTGGGTACTGTGGTGTGCTGGTGTGGGGAGTCCATGACAGGCTGGTGAGACGCATCAGCAGCGACAGTGATTCAATTCAATGCAGATTTCAGCAGGCGTGCACTGCACGATCCATCATGCATATGCATGCGCTACGATCCTTGCGTTTACGTGTATGGCTGGATTAGATTCAGATTTCAGCAGGAGGATCCGATGGATGGATGGTGCCTACTGTCGCCTACGACCAGGTAGCTGCAGAGTGCAGACAAGGTGTCGTCAAGGTGTGAGAGCGCGCGCATGGATCGAACTTATGACGATCCATGGATCGATCGATGTGGAGGTGGTCCTAGGTCTGGGACCGGGTGCATCATAAGTGACGACGGTACATCGGGGGACAAAAGGCAGGAATACGGAGCACAGCAGCTAGCCTGCTGCCGCGCGCAGCTGGCACAGTGCTTCTGGCCTCTTGCGCGCCAGCGGCAGTGTGTGTTCCTGCCGCTCGGTCACCACACCGTCACTTAGACGGTCTCCAACCGCACAACCCAAACCCAAAATAGTGTTCTAGGTAAAAAAACACACGTTCCAATAGAAGATCCAAATAGAGGGCGCGTTTTGCATACCAGCCGAACCGAAACGCAAATAAGCGTCTCGAGAGAGACGACACAAATCTCTGGCGCTGTAGTGGTGCGCGACGCGGCGCAGCCGGCGCGGCGAGGCGAGCCCGCGGCGGGGAGCCACCGGCGCTTCCAGGCGGGTCCGCGGCGGACGCCAGGCAGGGCTGCTGCGGGGAGCCGCCGGTGCGGCGAGGAGCAGCCGACGCGGCAAGGAGAGGAGAGGGCGGCCAGGATCTCGCAGGTGCCGCTCGTAGTGGGGACGGAGGCGGCTTGCAGCATGGCGGCTCTCACTCGCGGTGGTACTTGCCCGCGGTGGTGCTCGCGAGGCAGCGGACGAAGGGGCCCACGCCGAGGAAGCTGCCGGAGCTCGTCCGCGCGAAGGGGCCGCGCGCCTCGCCGGATCTCGCGTCGAAGCTCACAGCTCAGGTGGCCGGCCGTGGGGAAGACGAAGACGGTGGAGCAGGCGGCACTGGACGAAGGAAATTAGGAGTCTTGTTTGAGATTCGCTGTTGGAGAAGGAAGGTTTTAGACGCGTGACTCCTCTTCCTGTACTCAAATCATGGAATATGGTTCGTGTTTACGTCCTTGCTGTTGGAGACAGTCCTATCATGCACACCCACTGTTTCATCGGGTATCGTAAGAAGCGGCCATAATGCAGTTCAACTGTCGCCGACGCAGATGCTTGGACGAGGACGATGGATCCGAACAGGAGATCTCTGCTTCCTTTTCGGTATCATGACTACTATCACAGTGACAGAGCATATGCATGGTTTCTTGATGCTAATCTGGCAACGGATCACTGCACAGCTCTTTTGCCTAGCTACGAGTATACGGGATTACGGATACCTCCAAGACTGCGTGCCGTGACCTCACAAAGGCAACTGCAGCAATGAAAGCCATCATGGCAAAGCGGTCCTCATCTGCCATCAGCTCCTCGGCAGCAAAATCAGGGTACCCGGTACCCAGCCGTCACCCGACCATCATTTCCAAGCCAAGGGCCGAACGGAGGCGATGCACTGATCGATCTCCAGCGGCCGCTGTCTCTTCTGTACTGGCCAGCCGTCCGAGATCCGATGCCCGGTCTTGTTTAATCATGGGCGGATGCATGCCGATGCCGAGCGGAGGATGGATGGAGGAGCGAGCGCCGAGCGGTTGCCGATTGCCTGCCGTCTGCCGAGTGCCCAGGCCGCTGTTCTGCTTCTGCATGCCCAGTACAGTACTGACACGTGCCGCACCGACCACTGCACGGCGTTATGATTGCGGCTGCCCGTCGTCTGCGGTCTGCGTACCGCATTCATTCATGCCTGTGCTGCTTCCTGCCTGCTTTGACCGGATCCGAGTACATGATGATGCGGCCGTATCAGGTTTTAGAGCGAGATAGGCTGGTCGTAACTTACTCCCTCTCTCTTGTAACGATGCATTATAAAATTTTAAGATAAATTAAGAGAAAACATAAAAGACACTTATACCCTTATTTTATTTTTAATCAGACACTATCATTAACGTGATTAATGGTGATTGATTGATAACTGAAAAGTATTTAATGTAAAATTGATTTTTGTCCTCTAGAATGCATTATATTTAAGGATAATTTTTAAATGCTAGAATGCAATATATTACAAGTACGGGGGGCTATGTCAATCTATATAATAATTAATCCACTTGTTTGTCTCATAATTTTTTTTGTTTTTTTCTTAAACTAACTACTCCCTCGTATGCTTATCCGCCCGGCGCCCGCTCTCATATGCTTATCCGCCTAGCGGCGGAAGCAGCGTGGCCGCTCATCCATCCGCCCCTCTTCCCCCACCGTGCGCTCGTTGGGTGCCGTGCTATGCGCTTCCCCCCATCATCGGCCGCGCCGTGCGTCCTCACTCTGTGCGCCACTTACCTGCGTCCCAGTCACCTACGCTGCTGACTCCCTCGTCGTCCGTCCTGTCGCCATCGTCATCGGGCGTGCCGCTGACCTTGCCATGGCCAGCTGGGGCGCACGTGCCGTGGCGCCTCAGGTCTTTCCCGGCTGAGCCAAGGGCACCCACGAGCGTGGCTGATGCTGATGGTGCCCGAACGTCGCCGGCTCCCACCCTGACGGTCCCGGAATCGACCGGCCCAACCTTCCCTCCCCTATGTTGCATATGTATGTTTTATGTGTTTTAGATATTTTAGATGTATGTTGTAGTTGTTTTATCTTGATGTTGCAAAAGTAGATTGGGAGATGATGCACATGTTCCATATGTGGCAAGTGTTTTAGAGGCATGTTGCAAATATTTCAGAGGCATGTTGCAAGTGTTTGTTCAAAATATTTCATCTGCTTTCCAGACGTATGTTGTAATCATTTTTTGATCTGGATGTTACATATATTTCACATATACTCCATCTGTTCTAAATTATAAGTCGCTTTGACTTTTTTTAGTTCATCCATTTTACTATGTATCTAGACATATTATTATATCTAGATGCATAACAAAATGGATGTACAAAAAAGTTCAAAGCGACTTATAATTTGGAATGGAAGGAGTATTTTGTAATAGTATGTTCCAAATGTTTCAGCTATTTCAGTCTTATGTTGCAGCAAGTGTTTTCATGTTGCAAGTGTTTTATTCGGATGTTTTATGTGTTTCACATATATGTTGCAAGTGCATGTTTCAAGTATTTTTTTTTGTTTTTGACCTATGTTGTATTTATTTTGCAAGTGTTTTATGTTATTCGGCCGTGGGGTGAGTCGGGGGCAGTGCTGGCGGTGCACGCGGTGCCCGGGAGGCTGGAGGACCAGGGCACTAGAGGCCGACGGACGGGGGTGATGCGGGTCGGGGCGCGCTGGGGGTGTGCTCGTCCCGAGTGTCGCCTGCGCGGAGAGTCAGAGAGAGGAGGGGGTCAGGGGAAGTACCGGCTGACGCAAAGACAGGGCGGAGTGCACTCGTGGGGCGAGGCAAAGGTGGACGGGGCAGGCTGTCCTGGAGTCCGGCCCTAGCCACGCCGATACTAAAATGCACAATCCCGACAGTAGGATCATTACACCCACGGAGCTCAACAGCTTAAGAGCATCCGCAGTGTATGGAACCAACCCCGTTCCTATGGGGAGATGTGACTTCACCTGATAAATTGGCCACAGTGTAGGGAACCGGACCTAATCCTATAAGTGGGACCCACATGAAATAAAAAATCCATCTCTCAACTGTCTTCTTTCTCCCGCACCATCCCGTTCCCTCTGCCTCGGCTCCCTCCACCTCTTCCATCGCGCCGCCGGAACCCCTCCTCCCCCGCCACCTCCTCCCTCCTCGGCGACAAGGCAGTGGCTCTCCTCCTGCTCCTCCTCCTCTCTCTCTCTCTCTCTCTCCATGGCCTTCCTCACCGTATGCGGCCATGGGGGCTGCCGCCACCAGCCCATGAGCACCGCTGTCACTGGCTCCTTCCGCTCCTGGGGCACAAGCTCCTCCGCCCAGATCTAGGACTTCGATGGGGCTCCGTCCATGGTTGACGACGAGCTGGGGCAGATGGAGCTGGGGGTGTGAGCAAGCTCTTCGTCCATGGCCGACGACGAGCTCTTTGTTGCGGCGGGAGCGCCAACAGCAAGAAAGAGAGAACGGTGAAGAAAGAGAAGTACCGGGTTCCATACAAGGGAGCGGCTCCTCCATCGAGTCGAGCTCAGCAGTGTATAGGAGCGGGTTCGATCTTTGCATTTATTTTATAGGAGTGGCTTCGGACCATACACTGCAGACGCTCTAAGTAAAAGCGTGGTGATGATCATACGTTCATGGCGTTGTCACGTTTTTTTTTATAAAACACATATATTATATTAGTGGAGCAGCCAAATTACACATAAACGCCCAGTAGAAGATCGAGATACATTGAGAGTATGCAGACACATTTGCCCACGATTCTTCTGGTTCAAACGGCCAGACGGAAGCCATGCGCCGAACGGCTCCCGCGCGATCTTCCCGCATGAAGGCCCACGCGCGGCCCACATGCATGCACGAGAGAGCGTGCGCTGCCCGCTCGGCACGGGATTTCCGACAGCGTCAAGTAGGTACTTACGTATGTTTTCTTTTCTTTTCTTTTTCTTTTCTTTTTCTTTTTCCTTTCTTTCCTTTTCTTTTTCCTTTTTCTTTTTTCTTTTCGTGCTTCATTTATTTATATTTATATTTATATTTTATGTGATTTTTATTATTCTTTTTCATTTTTCATTTTTATGTTTCTTTTATTTCCTTTTCCTTTTTCTTTTCTTTGCTTTCATGTTCTTATTAATTTATTATTTTCTTTCTTCAATTTTTTTTTATTTTTTATTTATGTGATTTTTCTTTTCTTTCTTTTTAACTTCTATTTTTTATTTTACCTTACTTAATTATTTTTTATGTTTAATTTTTTATTTTCTATATTCCATGAGATGCTATGTTCATATAGTATAGATATGATGTGTCGGTGTTTTGTAAACCGAACTAGTAAATTTATACTATTGCCACGCTGCTCTAAGAAGACGATGGTAGCATCCAAAAGACACGAGGATTTATTCTGGTTCAGGCCGTAGCCCTACGTCGAGGCTCAGAGATGATCGAGTGTGTGTTCCTCGCTTGAATGCTCTTAAGTTTGTACAATGGAGGGTACAAGAATGGTGAAAGAGGTAGGAGATCTAGAGCTAGGAGATGGGCTGCCCGAAGGGATGCTTAGGAGCCGTTCTACGGTGTAAGAATGAGTGAATGAGAGTTGGATCCCCAAGATGGGTGCCCTGATTGCCCTTATATAGAGTTGGGGCTAGAGCGTGTACAAAGAAGAAGGTTCTTCTGACTGAAGGGTCGTGAGCCTGAGAGAGGGCCTAGCTAACTTGGCTTGCAAGCTACGTTGTCTTGTGAAGCGTGTCTAAGCATGGTTGTCGTCATGGTCTTGTGGCCACGTCACGGCATGGTGTGACGTGGTGCTATTGCCGACCGTGGCGGCACTGTAGGCATGGATGGTGGTTCACCAACCTGTCCTGTGCGACATGTTCCTCACCGTGGTCTTCGTCATCGCCTCCTGGTTTTTAAGGACGTCGTACACAGGAGTTGGTAGCCGCCCCTGGGTCATCGATCGCCTTGTTGGTTTGAGGAGCTGAGGGCCATGATCCCAATCGTTGGGGCCATGGCTCCCTCCGGGTTGGATGGCCTCTAATTCATTGCCTTCGTTGTGGATCCCATACAATGGTGGGTAGAATCGTACATGCATCCTATCGGACCGTATTTGGATGGTGAATCACCATACTGGTTGTCACCGCAGTGCAGTGTTGTCTTGTCTGCACAGCGTGGCGTAGGGATGGCATCTGATCGGACCAAGGTGACCACTATACCCTCGATCCTTCACTACTACACTCGCACCTCTCACAACAGCGTCATAACCCACATCGCCGTCCAATTTTGGCCTTGGCAGTAAGCTATGGGTAATGATACTCATAGCCATCACTGTTGATATCTGAGACCGACTGGGGTGTACACTACACCACCGTATTGACTTATTATTCGTCCATGATAAGGTCCTTACTTCCATCGCATTGGAGCACGACCCACGTGTGTGGGTATGCACTAACACCGCCGCATGGCTTATGCTCTGTCCATGATTAGATTCTTATTCCGTTGCATTGGAGCGTGACCTGTTGTGTTGAGGTGAACATCACCGTCGCTTCAGCGTATGAACCATCTGGTCATAGGGCATTATGGCAGAACCGCCTAATCTAATGCCTTCTAGGAGTAATTGTCTTCCATTAGACACTAAGTACTCAAGGGAGGACACCAAATTACGTAGTTTCGTCGAGCACACCCCAAGGGAGAACCCAAAAATCCACATTTTTCCATCAGGATCACAAATGAGAGAATAAAGCTTACATCATTATTAACTATTTCTTACATCACTTTCCATGTTACATCAGAGTATAATATTTATTATTTATAATAGCGGAATATGATCATGTTATCAGAGTTGTGAACAATTTAATTTAACAGCGGAATATAAATATGTGATCAGAGTTACAGTGAAAATAAATATTTATTCATGACATGATGAAGCATTGATATATAAACTATGACAACAGATTATAAAACTTCCATTTATAAAAACATTTAGTGAGAGTTATAAATAAAGACTATGATCGTAGCATAAAGGAATCCTCTCTGAGCCCACCAGGAGGGATCCACACACAAGGGTTAGCTCTAGCATCCGCCTGTCACCTGCAATAGGGGGAAATAAAACTCTGAGTACTCAATTGTACTCAGCAAGATTTACCCGCCAGGAGGAAAGAAAAGACTCCAAGGACATATAAGGCTATCTAGCTTGTGGATTTATTGCATCTGCAGGAGCATTACTAAAAGTGCATCCTTATATTCAATTTTATTAGCTGTCAACATTGGTTTTTTAACTAACCATTCTATGTAAGCACCTGTGCTACTTTCAAGCAGGTGGTAAGTAATCAGAATCATTTTATCATCTTTTATCTTCCAGTTCTTACTACGTTGCTAGACTATAGACAAGCCATTACCGAATCGCCCAGTGATTCATGAATCAATGTGCCCAGCTGGGTATCTCTAAACACACGCCCCGCTTGTACCACAGGCACAAGCAAGACCAATCCACCACTCTCCTGTCATGGGGTCCAGGCCCCTGTCCAAACTTGGACTCCAAGCTCCCGCTCCTGAGTCCCGGACTCAGTGCGGTGCTTAGACCTCCGACCATCCCCGCCTCCAATCAGTCGGTCCAGAAAGAGCCAGGAACCCACGACAAGAGAGCAACAAGCATTCCCTGCGCCCATACACAAGTATGTGTTTAGGATAATAAGTCTGTGATCCTTCCTAGAACCCAATACAACAGTCGGTCCTTAACCGACACAGGCGGAACAAATGCAATCTGAGCCTCGCTCAAATGCCAACCCAAGTCCAGATCCAAAGTACCATTCTGCCCTGGTCTCCAATTATCATCCATATATATTCCAGGTGATAATAATATAGTAACAACCATAATATATTTCCTATCTCTCGCGAGTGACAAGCAATCACTCGACTTCTATTGGAGTCCTGTAGCATAGCAATCTATATGATCATGTCATACTAGTAAGACTCATAGGATAAAGATATATATATGCAAGTGGGTTTCATTCAACTCCTTAAAACTTAATGCACACACATAATATAAAGTGCATAAAAGTAGGGGTTATGCACTGGGGCTTGCCTGGGCAAAATATAACTAAAAGTTAGCATTCCATCTTCGTGACATGATCCCTGGCACCATCTTTTCACCTACTCCAGTTGATACCATCGATCCACCGTCGTTCCTATTATGATATGTATTGATGCAAATGCATAGATGTAAATAATCAACGACAGCCGAAATTCTTAGAAATCCAATCATGCCTCTAAAAGTATAATTTCTCCAGCAACTCCCGATGACTCCGCGATCCATCGACATCCCTCCGTCGGCGTCCTCGGCAAACTCCTGCTGGCAGTTTGGATCCTCGGCGTCGAACTCGCGGTACTTGGCAAATAGACACAAATAAATATTCACATAAATTCAAATGTGTTCCAAAAATTATGAAACTTTATGGATAGGTAGGGTTCGATTTTAGATGAATTTAGGAAGAAGAAGTGACGGAATCAGAGTTAGCTTGGTGGAGATATTAGTTGTGCAAGGTGGCTGCTAATTAACCACGAGGAGAAAATGAAACATGATTAGTGGCCACAGTGCTACTGCTGGTTTATTAGAAAGGGAAAAAGAATAAACAAATGAATGGAGTGGATTAGTGGCTCATGACCGCAACTGTTCGTGAGGGGAGCTATGGCCTTGGCTTTGGCATGGTGCACTTCTATGGGCCCAGAGAGAGAAGAGAGTGGAGGAGCTAGCTGCTGCTATTGGTCAAGGAACAAGCAGAGACGAAGGGGAAAATACAGGAGTGTTCGTGCTCCTCACACTCGTCCACCAAGGCAGCTCTCTGGAGCTTCGGCATCTAGCGATTTCGACCACGTCTTCCAAATCCAAGGGCATGGGGAGATAGAGGGGAGGTAGGGGATGTATGGGGACTATCTACCTTGGTCTATTGCAGCTAGAGGAAGGAGATCGATCGGGGCACACTTCTCTCTATGCACGAACAGAGGAGGAAGGAGAAGAGCGAGAAGTGGGTGGCTGTAGAGCTGAGCGGCTCAGCGTGGTTGGCATGGTAGCTGTGGCCGTCTCGGACCATAAGCGCGGGCTGATAGCGGTCCTAGGGTGGTGGTAGCTGTGGCCCGGCGCGGACGGCGGTAGGGCTCAGGCGTGCTCGCGCACACCCACGAGGGACCTAGGCGATAGCGGGAGGCGCGGCACTGGCGACGTCGGCGTGCACAGCATGGCAGTGGCTGCTGCGGACTGTGGACAGCACGAGAGAGCCAGCGCCATCATGCTATTGCCTGGTGCCAGCACCTTGCACTTGATCCCTCCCTGGCGCCACTACCACAGCGGCCAAAGCCCGAGAACATGCCGGACGTGTGAAAGAGAAAGGGAGGGAGAGCAAGCAGTACGCGACAGCAACAGTTAAGGTAGGCTCCGGTCGGTGGTGGCAAGCAAGCCTGCGTACATGACAATAGGGGACCGGCAATGTGGTGCGGGGGACGCACCACCATCATCTAGCGGTTAGGACGGTAGTGAGGTGACTTGTCACCCTAGGAGCCAAAACTGATGGCCACTACGCAACGACTGTGAAGCGGCACGAATGCATGATGGGGTAGATGGATCAAGAGGCGAGGAATGCACCATGACCACCAACGACTATGTCATAGCGGCGGCAAGACCCTACGCGCAGTGCACGTTGTAACACCCTAGGTGTTAGCCTTGCATAAATTGACTTGCATTGCATGAGCATGAGCATCAAGCATTCATATTTAAGCTTTTACAATTGAAACATGTGTTTGAAACATTTGCAACATTGCTTGTTATTTCATTTTTCCATGTGTATATGCATATGATCATGAGTGTAAACATGTAATTGGTTGATATGAGTCACAAAAACATATTAGCAACACTTAGGTTAGCAAATGGAACCTTGTTCATGAAGGTCACCTTTCATGATCAAGCACTTAAGTGATGTTATATGTGTTGACCTGGATGACCCTATGTGTGACCAATGCATGAAATGAGTGTGTGACCTTGCAATTAGCTTAAACATGTTTAGAGTATCATTATGAACAACTTTAGTATTCATGGCTAGGGCTAAATGAGTCACTAAGTCATAGTTCCTGTATAAGTCACTATTTGAATGTAAGAGGTTTGACCAAGTTTGAACCACATGATAGAGACTTTGCATGTAGGTGGTCACTAAAGCAAAGTTGTAGTATTTGATATGGGGAACAACTTTTATTTTTGGGTCATGTGATGATAAGGTGCATAGCTTAGTCTTTTGGAACTCACAAAAATCATCAAATCAACATTTTCAACACTTACCAAATTTTGCTAAGTACTTTGACAGTTTGAAAACCTCAACTTTGGGATGACATTACTCCTTAACCTTTGAGAATTAGGTCTTGATCGCTTAAGACGAATTACAGTTGGTACATAGAGCTACAACTTTTGTTTAGATTGTGTGCACTAATACTTCACGGATTAGAAGATCAAGCTCCACGAAAGTACGCTGTTAGACCTAGCATCGCGTAACTAACGAACTGAATCGGGCGATTCAGTGGCCGGCCGGCTTCAAAGCTTGTGCGCCGCGTGGAAGCAAGCATGGCCACGCGTCACCGGCGCCCTGCCCAGTGCGGCCAAGGTAGGCCAACACGCACTACATCAAGCCCCACGCTCGCCTACACTGCCTCACGCTCTCCACTTCATTTTTGGTCTCCTTCACCCCAGCGCAGCCACCGCCGCAGCCGCCAGCGCCATTGCCGTCACAGCTGCTCCGCCGAGCTCGCCATCGCTCACCGCCACCCCAGTTGCCAATCGGTCGCGCTAGCAGCTCCACCTCAACCTTCTCCACCGTCTCCACCTTCTAGTGCCCTCATTTGTGCCCTAGGTGAGCCACTGCTCGCTTTGCGCCATCGCGGGTACGCCCTCACCGGAGTGCTGCCGTGGCCACTGCCATGGCCGTACCTCATCGGAGTACCTCCAGCTGCCTAGGTTGCTTAGTCACAGACGCATAGACACCGTGGTGCTATTGCATGCTTCGCCAGGCTTCGCCATGGCCAGAGATGGCCGGCACACATAGAGCAGCGCCGCCATGCCGCCATGGTCGGCGACGAGCCCGCTCCACCGCACCTGCACGGTCACCACTTGACCATCCGACGCGGTTTGAGTTGTAGGTCACTGATGGTGCCCTTGGCTTCGTCGAAAAGCTCACCGGCGGCGAGCCGTGGTCGGACCAGCGTCGAAGCAGCTCCGCTCCCCTATTTTTCGGTCACTGACGTGTGGGTCCCGTCTGACTGGTGGACCCCGCCTAGTCAGCGACACCGTTTCAAAAGACAGTTTCATTTATTTCCTGTTTTATGTGCATCTTTGAAATTTGATAAGTTGAGCTATGTAGATTCAAAAATTGTGAAATAAATTTTGTAGTGTTCCTTAGGAAGTGTAGTATTTAGGAAAAATATAATCTTGACCCTTGTAGTAGAAGTTTTGGAGGATTTAAATTGAAACTTAAAATGTGATTTTGAATGTATGTAAACTTGTTTATTTTATATCTAGAGTTCCTATGCTCCAAAAATTATGAAATTTTTGTGGTATGCTGTTCTTGACATGTATGAGCTCTGGTAAAAATTGGAGGGTCAGTTCATGTATGGATTTGTAGTTATAGATTTTCCTTTTATAATTAGGTAATCCTTGTATGAATTTTTATAAATTAATTATGAATCCTATATTCATGAAATTTGTTGGAGGTTGTCATAGTACCATATGGATACTAGGAAAAATATAAAATCTATTGTTTGACACTTTTCACAAGGGTTTTCTATTTATGCTCTTTTAAGCCTTTATGCCTTGTCATTTTTGCATAGGATGTTTTACTTGGTAAAATGGCATGAAACTTTTACAGTAGTCTACTGGTAGCATTAGTAAGGCATTGTAAATTTTTGATAATTTATGATGCACATTTGGTATATGTTTATTATTTAACCTAAGTATCTAAATAAAATAATAAAGGCATTTAAATAAATAGTTTGGGCTTTACCATTATGTTTTCTTGAGTGTATTTGGTATGCTTGAACTTTTGGTAGACTTTGTGTTGTCAAAATTTGAATCCTTACATGAAGTAAAAGTATTGTTGCTTTATAATTCGAGTTGGGAGGGTTTTCAAACAGATTCTGTAGTTTGGGGTGTTGCATAGTGAAAATGATGTTTGCTGTAAAAATAGTTAATAACAAAGTTGTAGATAACTTCTTCATGTATCTTGTGTTAAAATTTCAGGACCATAAACAAAGGGTTTAGGAGTTATAGCTATTTAAAGTTAGTATTTCTGAATTTCTTGCTCTCTGGAATTTCTGGACAGCACTGGATTGATTGTCTGTTTTGGTTAAGATAAATTGTGAATTAGCTTTTGGTGATTAAATAAGAGTTGTATACAATTTTATAAGCTTTCCAGAAAGTCTAATATCACAACATTTGGATAAGTAAAACTCCAGTTATGAGTAAAACAATTATCTGCTGTTTTATAGTGTGGTACATGAACTGCTGAAGTGTTTGATTGAGTAATTAAGAAGAGATATGCACATACTCAGTAAAACACAATACACTTGTTATTACTTCAGCACCATGATGTTAAGAATACATACAAGAATGCATTCATCATGTATCATCATATTATACTTGTTGACATGCATACATTCGCAATACCTTATGCCATATTCATGCATCTAGGATCAGAGGAAGAAATAACGTTGCTGGAGTTCGACGAAGTAGAGGAAGAGGACCAGTAGGAGAATCCTCAACCCACAGATCCCAAAGGTGAGGAGTAGAATCTAGAAGAGCTTCTAGAGTGCCCTGATCACCGCCCCACTTCCTTTCTGAAAGGCAAGCCCCGGAGCATTCTAAGTCTTCTAGTATTTTACAAAAAAATTACTTAAGTCTTTATGATTGATGCATTAAGTTATAAGAGTTGATGAAACCACTTGAGGCATATAAACTACCTTGTCCAAAAAAATTACCTTTAACCCTATGTAGGTCTAGGATCGAATATATGCTTAGCCATGCCTAGACCGGTAGAAGTTGGGTGATTTCCTGTCACCTGCGAGATTTAGGTGGATACCGAAGCACGGTTGGCTATATTTGCTATCATGGAATAGAACCATGGGGTGATATAAATCAAGGCCGGATGGAGTCTATATGTAGGTTGACTCATGTGATTCCGTCTGTGCCAGTTAAGGACCGTACCGTTGTTGGCACTTCTGACAAGATTGAACGCATGCCTATCACTTAGCTGGTCGGATAACTCATTCCGACCACGAAGCTGAGTAGCTCAACTCAGGCTAGGCCCCGTTCTGTTGTGCGCTCCTTGTAGGGAGCTAGACTGAGTCCAAGGGCAGGCTAGGCCTAAACGTCCTAGCATTTGGTGTCCCCAATTGTGCGGCGCGGTACGAACCCACGAAATATGGACCTGAGTTGTACCAAAGGTGACCTAAGGTGACTAATGATCTGGTCTGCCTGGGTTTGTGTTAGAAATAAATTCCTAGCTAGTTGAAATCGATTCGAATCGTCATCTCTCCTGGATAGTGAGAAACTTGGCTAGCCCCAACATCGTAGTAATTGTATTATGGAATATGATGGTTCGAATGAACATGGAATTACAATACCTGCTATGGTTACTATTGTATGCTATTAAAATGATATACCACATGTTTGGCATAGGATAGTTGCTAATTTAGAGATGGATAGTTATAATTAACTTGATAACGGAATCATAATTGTATAACTGAGTTAATCGCTTTTATATAAAATGTTATCAAGCTATCTCCACTTATACAGCCTTGCATGATCCTTGGAGTCATTTTATTTCTGGTTTATGATGAGTAAGTCTAGCTGAGTATTTTTTCGTACTTAGGGTTTTATTTCCCATTGTTGCAAATGGCACTGTGTATCATGGTTATTGCAAGAGTTGCTTCTATCCCGCTGTGGATGAGGAGTAAGCCTTGGGCAGGCTTCTTATTTAATCCTTCTACATGCTTTTGTGGATTGTGATCCTATCTTGGCACTGTATTAAACTATGTTGGCAAATGCTACTTCAAACTTAATTTGCTTCCGCTTTTATCTATCAAACTCGGTTTGTAATGACTTTGTTTCATACTTTGATGATGGAAATGTATCTATGAACTTTATGTAATATATGACATGCATGTTGAATCATATACGATCTTGGTTGTTGTAAATCGTTTATCAAGACCCATCGTGGTACTCGATGGACTACCGGGTTTATATGGATTCAAGTATGATAGTGCGACTGCTTGTGGGCTGCCATTGTACTTGTACTCTTATAAATTGGTCGGTTCTGTGACAGCTGGCATCAGAGCAAGATTCGACATTAATTGTCACATATGTATTTAAAACAAAAGTTTTTGTTTTTCCAAAACCCTTTCTAGCAACTGATAGCTATATAAATAGGTATTTGAAATCTAAAGTGTGCCAGTGATCACTTTTCTTATGCCCAAATTAAGGACTATTAGGTGGCTATTTAAGTACTAACATGGGGGTTTTACTTTTGTCGTCCATACGGCGTGCTATTGTATGGATGTCATTCATTTGAATGGTATTGTATGGATCAAATGCCTCTACGCCAAGGTAAGTTGATGAGTGGCATGACCGCAAGATGTGAGCATGCGGTCGGGGAGGGTTAGCTTTGGTATGACTGTGTGTGCATGCTTGCATGTGTATGTGGTGCGTATTTAATTGTGGGTATAAATTGTTATCGGGTAGCTTGATATGGAAGTATATGTGTGGGTACACATATATGGAAGTATTTAGATTTACATTCTGCATATTTACTTATGGGTTTGGGCTGAAATGAAATTTTTATGCAGGTACACTAACAACGAAATGTGTAGCTCGACTAGTTACGCTATATATGAGAGAACGTATGTATGCCACCGTGTCTATCGTTAGAAATAAAATTTTCCTAAGTTTGTGAGGACGTACGGAACAAGCATGCATCATGATAATTACCATTCAAATAATTACATTGTTCCTTTCCTTATAAATTTCTTACTCGGTTATGTAACTCTTATCCATTATGGCCTTGTCTCACCAAAGTGTACATGTTGATGGCAGCACCAGTTGGATGTGAGAATTTCCTGATGGTTTTCGGAATGCCTACGCTACTATGGAGAGTTTTGCACTTTGCGAGGTACCATGAACTGCCCCTTTATCATTAGATTGAAGAGTACTTGGGGGGACAGCCATGGTATGAGGTGCGGCTAACTATACCAGCCCGCACACAACCACCCTTCTGGCAGGAGTGGAAGGCAGAATCGGAAGGGAAAACTCCTTAGGAGGCTGCTCAAGTTGTGGCCTTTGAGGTTTTGAGGCAAATCTACCAACAGCATGGAGATGCACTTACTGGCAATGCAGCAAGTATGTTTCCATGGGTGGATCCATCCACCACAATATGGGAACAACGCAACCAAAATGCATTGATCAGAGATCGGGATAAGCGAGCAAATAGCTCTAGTCCCTCCATGAGTGCAATGTTTGCGGTGATGAAGATGTTTTGTGCACGCCAGGACACTAGGGATTTATGGTAGGAATCATACACCACTTGCATGGACAAACTCATGAGAGCTGAAGCCGCATAGCATAAGCTCAAGAAGTGTGTGAACAAGCAAAAGAAAGCTGCAAGTAAAGCCCGATGGGAATCTAACCAAGCCTATGCAGCTTTGGGCACTCTCCATGCCCAAATGGAGCAAGTGGATCAGCAGCAAGCAGCAGCCCAAGAAGCCAGAGCTAATGATCAAGCATTGCTTGCAGGGCTACGGGAGCAGTTGGAGACCGCCTGTGCTGAGGTGTCCATAGCTAGACGTCAGCGTGATGCAGCAGAAAACCGTGTCGCTACAATAAGGATAGAGCGAGATAGACACTGCGGCATGAGTAATGCCCAGAACCGTGCCGAAAGGGGCTTACATCAGCAGCTTGCACAGGCTCAATTTCAAGTAATGAACCTTCAGCATGAAGTGCACTATTTAAACAACTAGCTGAACCCAATCCTAGATGGGGAAGAAGATGGTCCAAATATGGAAGAAGATGATGAGGACGAGGAAGAGGTGGAGCCTGAGGAAGGAGATGATCCTATCTCTGACCTCGATAGTGATCATAATGAGGATTAGATCGCTTAGTACATAGTAGAAGTGCTTAATGTATCATCGTTGGTTATGTAATGGGCCTGTAGTTTGAATTTGGTGTTGGTGAATTGAACTATCATGTAATATTGTTATTTGCATGACTATCGCACGTTTGGTTAAACGCTAATGCAAATCTCAGTTGATTTATCTGAGATCATGAGTTGAATATTAACGTGCTATGAGTCCGATAAGTGATCGAATTGGTGGTGTCATATTGCGAGAATGAATTATTATGCCTCTGTTTTTATTGTATAAATTTGAGATTGCCTCTAGTAATTTTAGTTTGGCATGATTATAAATTCATCTACAATCTTTTGACATCAACCAATAATCGCTTATTGTTGCAACTTTGTAGATGACATGCACCCGTGCAGGAGCTAGTAGCAGCCATGATGGCAACGGCGATGACTTACCACCGCCACCACCACCGTCTGCTCAAGAGTTCTTTGCCCTATTCTTGGGGAGCCAAAGGACAATGGAGGAAGCTCTGTGCCTTATCGCGTAGAACACCGCTCGTGGCCACCCTCAGCAACAAGGGCCTGAGCCAAATCAGCACAGTACATTCAAGGAATTTCTGGATACAAAGCCTCCTATCTTCAAGGTGGCAGAAGAACCACTATAGGCTGACGAGTGACTCAATACCATTGAGCAGAAGTTTCGTCTGCTAAGGGTCACCAAGCATCTGAAGGCTGAGTATGCTTCTCACCAGTTGCAAGGACCAGCAGGGATCTGGTGGACACATTTTTGTCATCTCTACCTACTAATGCACGAGTAACATGGGAGTAGTTCAAGTTGGCTTTTCGGGGACATCATATTCCCCCAGGCCTAATGCGCATGAAAGCGGCTGAATTTATGAGGCTCACTCAAGGGACAAAGACCCTCATAGAATATATGCACGCATTCAATAATCTATCCAAGTATGCTCCAGGTTTTGTGGATACCAAGGAGAAGAAGATAAAGAGCTTCAAGCGGGGTCTGGGCACCAAACTGAGTAAGACCATGGTCAATTCCAAGTGCACCACTTACAACGAGTTTATTAGTGATGCTTTGACACAGGAAAACCACAATAACATACATGCAGCCGCTAAGGGTCGCAAGAGGGCATTCGAGGTAGGTGCATCTAGATCTTCATAGTCCAGAGCTCCTATCATAGCTAGACCACAATTCCACCCACCTGCACCCAAGTTTAGGCCTCCACCACCTAAAGCTTAGAATAGCAGGCCTTAGAAAGCATTCTATAAGGCATTCACTATTGCCTTACCTAAAGGAAATGGCAGTCAGGGAAGGTCCACCGGACCTAAGAGTAATCAACCCTATTTTAACTACAATCAAGTGGGGCATTGGGCCAAGGAATGCCCCCACCCCAAGAAGAATGGCAATCCGAATCAGAACAACCAGAGGCAGGTGAACTCAAGGGCACGTCTGGGATACGTGCACTATACCACTGTTGAGGAAGTGCCCACAGGAGAAGTTGTCACAGCTAGTATGTTTCTTGTCAATAAGCATCCCGCTGTTGTTTTATTTGATTCGGGAGCTTCTCATTCATTTATGAGTCAAGCATTTGCATCTAGACATGATTAGGAAATAATTGAAGTAAGTAAGGGGGGTTATAATATAAGTTCAGCAAGGGCTACTATTTCTACAAATAAGATAGTAAAAAATGTGCTCATCTCTATACAAGGGAGGGAGTACATAACAGATTTGATAATATTACCCGGGTTATCAATAAGTGTAATCTTAGACATGAATTGGATGAAGGATCATGGTGTTCTCATTGACACTAGCACTCATACTGTTATGTTGAGAGAACCCAAGGGAGGGAATGCTTTTCTAGTACCACTCTCCCAAAATTTTGAACTCCAACATTTAGCTTGTGCTATCCAAACCACTACCCTTTGTGATATCCCCATGGTTTGTGAGTTTCCAGATGTATTTCTAGAGGAATTACCAGGCTTACCACCTAATAGGGATGTGGAATTTAAGATTGAGTTAGTGCCAGGTACGACTCCTATCTCAAGAAGGCCGTATAGGATGCCACCAAATGAGTTAGCAGAACATAAGATTCAGTTATAGGATCTATTGGACAAGGGTCTTATCCAACCTAGTTCATCTCCCTGGGGCTGTCCAACATTATTTGTGAAAAAGAAGGACAAGTCACTAAGAATGTGTGTAGATTACCGACCACTCAATGCTGTAACCATCAAGAACAAATACCCGTTGCCTCGCATTGACATCTTGTTCGATCAGTTGGCAAAGGCAAAGGTATTCTCCAAGATTGACTTGAGATTTGGCTATCATCAGATAAAGATCAGTCCAGAGGACATACCTAAAACTGCTTTCTCTACTAGGTATGGCTTATATGAGTATTTGGTTATGTCTTTCGGACTAACAAATGCTCCTGCCTACTTCATGTACCTGATGAATTTGGTATTCATGCCCGAGCTTGACAAGTCCATGGTCATGTTTATCGATGATATATTGATTTATTCAAAAAATGAGGTAGACCATGAAGAGCATCTGAGGATTGTTCTATCTAGATTGAGGGAGCATAAGCTATATGCAAAATTTAGCAAGTGTGAATTTTGGTTGAGCAAAGTACCTTTCTTAAGTCATATCTTATCAAGAGATGGAATCTCTATAGACCCATCAAAAGCACAAGAGGTCATGGATTGGAAGGCCACGACTTCGGTTCATGAAGTTTGGAGTTTTCCAGGGTTAGTAGGATATTATCATTGTTTCATTCTAGATTTCTCAAAGATAGCCAAGCCCATAACCAGATTACTTCAAAAAGATGAGAAGTACAAATGGACACCAGAATGTGAAGCAGTTTTTTACACCCTTAGAACTCTGTTAACTACAGCGCCTGTCTTAGCACAACCCAACATTAAGAAGCCTTTTGATATATTTTGTGATGCATCAGGTATAGGTTTGGGGTGTGTGCTTATGCAAGAAGGAAGAGTTATCACATATGCTTCTCGACAGTTGAGAAAACATGAGGTCAACTACCCTACACATGATTTGGAACTCGCAGTAGTTGTTCATGCATTAAAGATATGGAGACATTACTTGTTGGGCAATGTATGTCATATATATACTGACCACAAAAGTCTCAATTATATCTTTACCCAACCAGAGCTGAATATGAGGTAGCGAAGATGGTTAGAGTTGATTAAGGACTATAATTTGGAAGTGCATTACCATCTGGGAAAAGCCAATGTAGTAGCAGATGCACTCAGTCGAAAGTCTCATTGCAACACTATGGAAGCATTATTGGAAGATGGATTCAATTTGTTACATCCTGTTGTACTACACAATATCACTATTAGTTGTTCACTTGAGAGCAAAATCATAGAGCTACAGCAAACAGATGTAGGTATAAGTCACATCAAGAGAAAGATGCTTGAGCAAGAAACCAAGCATTTCAGATTAGACAAAAGAGGTGTGCTATGGTTTGAGGATCGACTTGTGGTACCAAAAGACCGTGAGCTTAGAAATCAAATTTTAGATGAAGCTCATTCGTCCAAATTGTCTATCCATCCGGGTAGTAGTAAGATGTACCAAGATTTGAAAACCCATTTTTGGTGGACTAAGATGAAGAAAGAGATCGTAGCCTATGTCGCTAGATGCGATAACTGCAGTAGAGTAAAAGCTGTTCATATGAAATCAGTCAGATTACTTTAGCCATTGCCTATTCTAGGTTGGAAATGGGAAGAAATCAATATGAACTTTATCACAGGCCTTCCAATGACACAGCAAGGTCATGATTCAATATGGGTCATTGTAGATCGTCTCACCAAGTCAGCCCATTTTATACCAGTGAACACAAGGTATCATGTGGGGAAGTACGCTGAGCTATATGTTTCTTAGATTGTGAGACTGCATGGAGTACCCAGGACCATAATCTCAGACCAAGGACCACAGTTCATAGCTCGTTTCTGGGAACACTTGCACCAGGCTTTGGGAACTAAATTGATCAGAAGTTCAGCATACCATCTGCAGACTTCACGATAGACAGAGTGAGTGAATCAAATCTTAGAAGATTTGCTAAGAACTTGTGTTATATCTTCCAAGGGTTCATGGGAGAAATGGTTACCTTTAGCTAAGTTCTCCTATAATAATAGTTATCAAGCAAGCATCAAGATGGCTCCGTTTGAAGCCTTGTATGGCAGAAAATGTAGAACTCCGTTGAATTAGATTGAGCCCAGTGAAAGGAGATACTTTGGTATTGACTTTGTTAATGAAGCTGAAGAGCAAGTGCATGTTATCCAACAACATATGAAGGTAGCTCAATCGAGATAAAAGAGTTATGCTGATAAAAGAAGAAGACCACTGACTTTTGAAGTGGGTGACTATGTATACTTGAAAGTATCACCCATGAAAGGAGTGAAGAGATTTGGAATGAAAAAGAAGCTTTCGCCTAGGTATGTAGGGCCATACGAGATTATAGAATGAAAAGGAAATGTTGCTTATAAGTTACAACTTCCACCAGAGACGAGTGCAATATTTGATGTTTTCCATGTTTCTCAGTTGAAGAAATGTCTTCGTGTACCTAAAGAAGCTATTGCACCCACCAACATACAGCTTCAATCGGATTTGACCTATGAAGAAAAGCCAATCTGAGTGTTAGAAGAGATGGAAAGAGTAACACAGAGTAAGATTATTAAGTTCTATAAGGTGGTGTGGAACAATCATAGTTAACAAGATGCTACGTGGGAACGAGAGGATTATTTACGAGAGGTTTATCCCGCCTTTTTCCAAGAATGGTAGGTCTTGCAAATCTTAGGATGAGATTTTTATAAGGGGGAGGGGCTGTAACACCCTAGGTGTTAGCCTTGCATAAATTGACTTGCATTGCATGAGCATGAGCATCAAGTATTCAAATTTAAGCTTTTATAATTGAAACATGTGTTTGAAACATTTGCAACATTGCTTGTTATTTCATGTTTCCATGTGTATATGCATATGATCATGAGTGTAAACATGTAATTGGTTGATATGAGTCACAAAAACATATTAGCAACACTTAGGTTAGCAAATGGAACCTTGTTCATGAAGGTCACCTTTCATGATCAAGCACTTAAGTGATGTTGTATGTGTTGACCTGGATGGCCCTATGTGTGACCAATGCATGAAATGAGTGTGTGACCTTGCAATTAGCTTAAACATGTTTAGAGTATCATTATGAACAACTTTGGTATTCATGGCTAGGGCTAAATGAGTCACTAAGTCATAGTTCCTGTATAAGTCACTATTTGAATGTAAGAGGTTTGACCAAGTTTGAACCACAAGATAGAGACTTTGCATGTAGGTGGTCACTAAAGCAAAGTTGTAGTATTTGATATGGGGAACAACTTTTATTTTTGGGTCATGTGATGATAAGGTACATAGCTTAGTCTTTTGGAGCTCACAAAAATCATCAAATCAACATTTTCAACACTTAGAAAATTTTGCTAAGTACTTTGATAGTTTGAAAACCTCAACTTTGGGATGACATTACTCCTTAATCGTTGAGAATTAGGTCTTGATCATTTAAGACGAATTACAGCTGGTACATAGAGCTATAACTTTTGTTTAGATTGTGTGCACTAATACTTCATGGATTAGAAGATCAAGCTCCACGAAAGTACGCTGTCAGGCCTAGCATCACGTAACTAACGAACTGAATCGGGTGATTCAGTGGCCGGCCGGTTTCAGAGCTTGCGCGTCGTGTGGAAGCAAGCACGGTCGTGCGTCACCGGCGCCCTACCCATCACGGCCAAGGTGGGCCAACGCGCACTACCTCAAGCCCCGCGCTCGCCCGCACTGCCCCGCGCTCTCCACTTCGTTTTTGGTCTCCTTCTTCGCCCCAGTGTAGCCACCGCCGCAGCCGCCAGTGCCATTGCCGTCGCAGTTGCTCCGCCAAGCTCGCCAGCACTCACCGCCACCCTAGTTGCCAATCGATTGCGCTAGCAGCTCTGCCTCAACCTTCTCCACCGTCTCCACCTTGCAGTGCCCTCATTTGTGCCCTAGGTGAGCCACTGCTCGCTTTGCGCCGTCGTAGGTACGCCCTCACCGGAGTGCTGCCATGGCCGCTGCCATGGCCGTACCTCGTCAGAGTACCTCCAGCTGCCTAGGTTGCTTAGTCATAGATGCATAGACACCGTGGTGCTATTATGCGCTTCGCTAGGCTAATAGTGAGAAACTTGGCTAGCCCCAGCATCGTAGTAATTGTATTATGGAATATGATGGTTCGAATGAACATGAAATTACAATACCTGCTATGGTTACTATTGTATGCTATTAAAATGATATACCACATGTTTGGCACATGATAGTTGCTAATTTAGAGATGGATAGTTATAATTAACTTGATAATGGAATCATAATTGTATAGCTGAGTTAATCGCTTTTATGCAAAATGTTGTCAAGCTATCTCCACTTATACAACCTTGCATGATCCTTAGAGTCATTTTATTTCTGGTTTATGACGGGTAAGTCTAGCTGAGTATTTTTCTGTACTCAGGGTTTTATTTCCCATTGTTGCAGATGGAACTGTGTATCATGGTTATTGCAAGAGTTGCTTCTATCCCGCTGTGTATGAGGAGTAAGCCTTGGGCAGGCTTCTTATTTTATCCTTCTACATGCTTTTGTGGATTGTGATCCTATCTTGGCAGTGTATTAAACTATGTTGGAAAATGCTACTTCAAACTTAATTTGCTTCCGCTTTTATCTATCAAACTCGGTTTGTAATGACTTTGTTTCGTACTCTGATGATGGAAATGTATCTGTGAACTTTATGTAATATGTGACATGCATGTTGAATCATGTACGATCTTGGTTGTTGTAAATCGTTTATCGAGACCCATCGTGGTACTCGACGGACTACCAAGTTTATATGGGTTCAAGTATGACAGTGCGACCGCTTGCGGGCTGCCATTGTACTGGTACTCTTATAAATTGGTCGGTTCTGCGACACATGTCCCGACACGGCTAGCCAGCATGAGATCAGGACGTGGTGTGGAATATGATGGGGTGCTTGCCGACGTGTGGCCGTGGCACGTGCGCTAGCTTGTGAAGGACAGCCCCGGCTGGCCATGGCTGAGCTCAGCACCAGTAGGCCGTGGGCATGTGTGACCGCTCACACCGGACTGGTCAGCCAGGGACAAAGTCGAACATGAATTTTAAAGAGACGCAAAAACCACGGGTTAGCTCGCTAAGATCCAACCAAAATGCACTACCCTAGAGTTGACACTACCACCTCCCTAACGAAGCAACCCATATGACCAGAAGATGACCAGCGAGAAGGAAAGAGAGGCGCCAAGATAGGCTTGTCGCGTAGAACGTCGGTTCACGGACAGAGCGCCACTAACATGGTTAACATGTTCTAAGCATGATTGGGAAATTTTTACAAGAGCATCGTGACTTCTAGACCAACCACAACCTACACCGTGTTCAAGTATACATCTTGATGCAACCAGTTGTGCTAAAACATAGATATATTGCTTAACCCATTTTGTTGGAATTTAAATGCCAAAATGGCATTGTCTACAATTCTTTTCCGACTTAAAAGGAATTCAAGGTTCCAGTTAGAACTGACACTCCCAAGCACTTTTGGTTGAATTTTTAAATGGTTTAAGCCTCGTCAATCTAAACTAAACAACATGTCATGACCTAGCTCATACGTCGTGCTAACTCGTAGAAATAAACTTCTAGGAATTATTTAACCCGTTTGTTTAGTACAATTCACCAAAGATCGATACTTTTAACATAAACTCAAAGTCCTACCGATTCTCGACGAGCTCTCGTTCTAAATTTCGAGTTTGATTCCCAAGCTATCAGATTTACTATTAAACAACTTCCACTCACTAAAACAAAAGTTGCATTCTCATTTAGTAAATTTGTACTTCAAATTTTTATTTAAGTACCAATTACAAGTTATATTTTATTTTTGCTTATAAAAATTGTTTTTCATGCTTAATCAAATAAACATGCCATTCGCTATTTATTTGCTATCAGACATTTTTAAACACTTTCTTCATACTTTTCCAAAACAAGCCCTAAACAACTTTTGTCCACAAGATTATTTAAAAGTTGTTAAGCACCGAGATAAGTTGACTACCGACACTTATTTGTTTGTTTTATTCACGAAAGTGAGTTACACAAGATTCGTTTATAATTCTATGAGTGCTTTAAACTTTTAAATTTGAAAACTTATTTTGCTAATTTCTCTTAGGCATTAACCTAGGTGCTAAGCAAGCTCGTAACATCAGAGGTGTTACAAGCATGGTCACCGTCGCGCTGCAATACGATCCGCCCGTGATGATCCTTTAGTCGGTGTTGGGTTACTAAATGATTCGGTGGTGATGCACTATTGACCCCTGTCGCATTAGACAAATAGTGGTGGTGATGGTCATCTGCTTCACCAAAGGCAAGTGGTACGACGGTGATGACAAAACAACCAACGGTTCTTACATCCGACGGTGATAGAATTGCATCCAATTTTCACAATGTATTTACTAATTCAGCTAGGCCTTAATAACTTACTGAACACACGTCATACAGATATTATCATTACACATCATTCACCATATCCACAATGAAGAGTACTTGTTATAATAACAATGTTCGACACTAACAAAATAACCGTGTCAACTGATGAATTAACAAAAATGGTACATATATAACATAATAAAGGTTCTGCTCCCTATAGATTTACATAACTAAAATGAGGTAGATGTGCTATGCACCTTCAGATTAGCACTCCTTGATTAGCTTGGCAGCTAATGCAGCATGGAACCCCTCTTCTAACTCCCATAGCCATTGTAGGAAAATCGTTCAAAAGCATAGAGACTCCAAAACCTGCACAATGCAAAGCAGCAGAATTAATAATATTCAACATACCATTGGTTTAGTTACCAAGCCAAAATTGGCTATATATAGACTCAAAACAACTCATTACTTGAACAAAGACATGTCCTAACAACAAAATACAGCATATACACCTTTACTGTTTTGCTAATGACTCCATGAACTAGGGAACATAAGGCAGATCATGAGGTCCGTTCAAATTAATACTCCAGGTACTTTTAGGATAGCGGACAACCCAAACAGGGAGGACATGAACTTTTCTACAGCTGATGTCATATGCCATCAGTGTTCTGTCCTCCCCAACAAGGAAAATCAAATTCCATTTTAGGTGAACTGCAATCACTCTGTAGTCCGCATTGGTAGCCTTGGAACCGAGTCTAATATTGTTCAGTTCAAATAGCTGCATCATGTTCACCGTATGCTTCAATGTTCATTTCCTAGTACCATAGTTATCAAGGATCCAGATTGAAAGGTCAAACATATTGAAAATATTAGCAATACATAGACACAACCCTGATCTCCATGGATGGATATTGCAGGACCTGGTGGCCTTAGAATTTTCTTCCATGTCTTTTCCTCTATATCAATAGCAAATATGTGGGACACCTCCAGCAGTGCATAAAACCATTAAAAACACAGTTCCTAAAAATTTGCATACTAGAATATCCTCTCCCCATTCAAATTCTATAAACATCCATGCTCCAGTTTTGGATAAGTAGATGCTGACAATTAACACCCTAGGCGACCTTACCCACAGTTCTACCACATGGAAGTGCAAGGAGATTGTGGGATCGAACCCCAAGCGACCTAAACCATAACAATGGTTGCTATGCAGCAGTACCACTGATTTGCTAGTTATCGGATTGTAGACAACATAGCGAAGCTTAATGCACCAGTAGAGGAAGAGGCCTCTGTAGCAATCTGAGATGACTAAATCTTGAATGCGGAAGGGCAAAAAGGAAATGGAGAGGTATTCACCGGTGAAGCTGGTGAATCGGTGTTTTCCTTTCCAGTTGCCATACATGAATCTAGCAACAAACTAGGGTAGTTCCTTATAGTGCTCGAATTCAAAGATGAGGCAGTGCTAGGAGCGACACACACTTATAGCTGCACGAGGTACGGGAGGTGAGGCGGTGGAGGATAAGGACCAAGACATCGTCTATGAGGATGTCTACTTCATTTCTCTTATTTGTGGCCTCCTCCTCCATCTTGACTAGGTTGTGGTGGAGTGGGGCTAACGATGGAAGCAGCAGCGCTATCGCCTGAATCAGCATAGGAGCACCTGGGGGATGTGCTCGTGAGCTCCTTAATGATAAGATGAAAGCTTGATTCGTACTTGGATGAGATAAGAGGGTAATAAAATGCCAAGAAACATGGATAAGGGAAGTGCAAGAAAGCATTACCCTTGCCTTTGGATCTTGTGGCAGTGAGCTTGAGCGACCACGACAGTGATGAGTACCAGCCTGGTCATCGGTGGATCTGTGCGGGCGTACCGGTGCAGAGCACTAGCTTGTCGACGATGAGTGGCGGCTTGCACTCTGATGAGTAGGTGAGGAATAGCAGCACTTGATGAGGAGACGAATAGGGTGGCAGTTGGGTGGGTAGTGGTCTTTGTAAGCTAACTACAAACGCACCAAAAATTCTAAAAACACACGAGAGCCTCGTGCTAGCTTGCAAATTTTGACGATATCGACGGTGAAGGCTACCAGCGGTGGTGATTGGGTCTTAAAGAAGATGGTACGTAGCCCCTAACGATGGGCATGTCATACGAAAATTGAACGTTAGAAAAGAATAAAATATTATGAACATTATTTTTGCAGGTTACAGTAAGAAGATATTAGCATCTCACGGCGAATAGCAGCGGTGATACAATTTTTTCAACGCCGCTTATATCCGACGGTGACATAATTGTACAATGTAATTCAGCTGGCCTTAGTAGCTTACTGAACACATAGCGTCCTTTTTACAATAACAATGGACGCTAACATGACAAAGTTCGTTAGCTGATGTTGCATAATAAAGGTACTGATCCCTACAATAATAATGGATGCGAGGCAAGGCAGAGTAGAAGGAATACTGCTTGTGTTCATTTGTTGTGCTGTGTCACATATCTTTTTTTCTTTGTTTTCTCCTTCCAGTCTTCTTCTGAACAATGGCTCACGGCAAGCGTCTAAGGGAGGGAACTCTAGAAGCCGCAGATCCGCCTCTGCGCCTTCGTGTCCCTCTTCGTTGCCAAGGGTGAGAGGGAATGATTTCTTATCTCTATGACTGCCATGCATTAATCCTTTGAATATACAGGGCTACCTCTCATGCTATGGTACATCGGCCAACTTCGGCGGAGGTTGGTCAATAATCGATTGGGCGTGCTATCGAAGCACATCTTGCTAGGTCCATGTATCTTCATCTTCATCTTCATCCTTCGAGTTGGGTCAGGATATCTGGAATCTTATCCGTGAAAGGAGGGAGACCAAAAAATTGTATTCTGAAGCCACATTTGAGGTAGGTTTGCTCGAGCAATGTCTCGATGCCATTAAGACAACCCTCTCTACATCTGAAGAAGAGACCAATGTTGCTCAGATGAGGGCTAATGCTAGGGCAGCAGGTAAAATTTCTTTGAAGGGTCTTTGCTTTTATATTCACAACTTTATCCGGTAACCCTTCATTTTTATTAGATCTTGAGGAATAATTGGTTGCTTCTTGTCATGAGATCCAGGAGGTTCATCGCCGGGAGATCGACCAAGAGAATCACCACAAGACCTTCTAACATGCAGCACTTGGCGCAGTTGCAGCAGTCAACGCCAGGGGTGTTTCTCTTGAAGATAGCCTGCAGGATATCCTAGTTCATGCCATAGAAGTGGAAACTCATGGTGTCCACTATGGTGCCGATGCCGCTCTTGCTGCAGCACAACTGTGTTAAGGGCACGAGCTCCATCACCTAGAACCTAGTTTTCTAGACACTAATCGGCTTGAAGATCAAGAGGACCTGATTGGAGACTTCACTGATGCTGCCAAGGCTATCACAGTGACCATCCATGCACAAGATGTTGTAAACAATGTTTTCTTAGGACCAGAGATTATATCTAGGGTCTTATAAGTTATAAGTAAACAATCTGCTGTTTGAATGTCACTTTTGATCCTATGTCTTTTATTGTTATTTTTTGTTCTAAAGGCGATACTCTAGGTGTCAGCTATTTTGAGCCGATAAGACTCGGCTATCAAGCATCGACCCAAATTAAATACTTCAGTACTACTTCTTTACGTATTTTCCATTGAGGTCTATGCGATAACAAATCTGTACCATCCGATAGTTTGCACATACAAAGCAACAGATCCTCCGAGGTATAAAGACTATGAAATCTAAAGAACAACATAGCACATCGCAAAACTTCACCCTTAGTGAGGTTCTCTACCTTCCATCTTGCAACCCTCATAGTCAAGGGATGTGATCTGCTTCTTGATCGTGAGAGCTACAAGATGGACTTGACTGTGAGAGCTACAAGACAGAATATAAAACACCCAATCTTGAAGAACGAGCACCTTGCAAACTTGAAGCACCCCTAATCGAGTATGGTGCCCCTAAACAGGAGAGAACCAGATGATTACAGATCTTTTGTTAACACAACATCTGCAAGAAGAACTACAATCATCAAGGTCAAGCTCCTGTTTAGTGGCAGCACCTCAACAATGATGGAGAAGGAGCACCTAGCAAAACTTGCACCTGCATCTTAGTGGGGTTCTTTATACTCCATAATCTTGTTACCCCTTAGCGTCGTGGGATGCAAATCTGCATCTCGATGCTAAAGGGAAGTAAGGTTATGGAATCTAAAGCACCCAATCTTGAAGGCCTTCTCCAAACACCCAGTGAGGTGCTTTATCTCCATCTTGCACCTCTCACGGCTAGGAGGAGGCTATGAGAGGTGCAAGGATGAAGACAAAGCACTTCTTAGTGATGAGGAAAGATACAGTAGCGCTCATGAGTGTGTTGATTCAAGAGTGTGTAGATTGAGCCCAAGAGGTGCATCTAGACCCTGGTTAAATAGGCTAACCTTGAAGATGGAGAAGTGTAGGTAGTTGGGAAATAACTAATGCTCACTTTATCACTGGAAGACCAAACAGTCGTGGAGGGCCAGCGGCTATAACACGTATTCTAGTTGGCTTGGCTTTTCATATGGCTGAGAAAATACTACTGCCGGATCTATTGTTAACCTATTGGTGGTAGAAGTTTTAGCTGTCGGTTTCCTTCCTTAGGAGGCCTCACTATCGGTCCAACCGGCGGTGGAAGCATAACACAGTCGCTTCTATTGCTACGGTAGTGAAAGTGGCGATAGTGATAAGTCAATCTGTAGTAGTGCTTGTAGAGTTAGAGTAATGTGCTTACTTTTGCTAGAACTAGCATGTTTGGCTGGGCTTGACCTCTCCTCATTCCTCCTAGGGTCATGATGGTGGGGAGGTCATGAGTCTCTGGCACATCATGTGGCTAAGTCTAATGAAGGGAGATGTAATGGCTTACCCCTGCCTTAGCAGTCGGCCTAGTTCTCTTGGCTCAGCTAGGCTTCGGTCGTTCGGGCCATTACTAGCTGATATATCGTGGGCCACGTGCCTCGCTAGCTAATCGGTGCCTTGAGACACCCTGGGGTTATAACCCCGACCATAGCGCCCAAGTGTTTTTGCGATCACAAAGTGATCGAGAAAGCGCTGTGTTGCATGCATATCGAACGCGAGTTCGTAATTCATGGCTTGTTCTAGCTTCGTTGCTCGATAGCTTGTGGGCTGGTGCATTCAATGCAGTAGGTGGCCATTGTGCTCCACCCCATCAGGATGCCCTGATGATGTGGTATGTGACCACTGAGCCCTACCATGTTAGTGTGCTGTGTGTCGGGATTTATGACCAGGCGAGATCGAGTGGTCTCATCGATGCTGTACCGGCCTCGCCTTTGGGAAGGTCTCGATTTCCCCGACCTCATGCGAGCATCTAACATTTGCTATGGCCTCCCATAGTTCACCATGTGGCGCTCAGGCTACTCAGTCTGTCCCTGGCCTATAAATGGAGACCCTTCTACCATTTGAGGTACTCATGGCTATAACTACAAATCGCTGTCTACTTTCCTGCTGAGAGAGTGAGGAAATGGGAGGAGAAGTTCAAGGAGAGCCACGTGGCTCCAGTCATATGTCCCTCTAGGGGTTGTTTGTGGTGGCTGGAGCCAGTATCACCCCTTCAACAATTGGTGCTAGAATGAGACTTGCGAGCGGGGGAGGATTGAGGAGGTGTTCAGGCCAACCGTAGGCCCTCGTGATTCTAGCGCACCCTTGATCCCATAGGTTTGTGTTCACTAAAACACGAGCACCAAGGACTACAACCAACTCCTCCCATAGCATGTAGGCCACCCTTGGGGGCTACCTAAGGTTTAGGGAAGGCATTGCCATCCCTCAGTGTCTCCATCACGCCTTCCAAAGCATGATGGTGGTGGCCTACGGGCTTGGTCCCACCCCCGTTCTTTCCTTGCCGCCCCTTTCCACCCTAGAGGTTGTGATGCTATGAGAAGGGAAGCAAAGCGATTTCTTGTCTTCTTCCTTCCACACTTGTAGCAAGCGTCTCTGGAGACCCCGATGATGCTATCTAGGTGGCAGCGTCGTGGCTCAGTACCTTTTCAAGCGGCTCAACCGCCCTTGTACTTCTAGGGATTTAAGCAAAAAGAACGTTCTTTTCTGTATGCTTGGATTTCCTTTTGTGCCTATCACGAGCCCCTAGGTCATGAGATCAGGGTCATGGCTTTTGGCTTGATGCAAGGAAATGTATCCTCGACCTCTTTTATTATGTTCGAAGGTTTTCTATGGTCGTTCGTTGGCTCGTGGGTCATGGACCTTTTATTTTTTCCACGTGACCAAGCTGTGATCATGCTTTGGGCCCCACATCACTTCATGAGGAAGACTCTACTATGTTACCCTGGCCATCTGCTTTGTTGATTTCTCCTAGAGAGGTCATGGACCTCAGACGGTTTGTGAGCCTTCGAAGCTAGCCCTAGGTCAATAGACCCGAAGATGCTAGGAGGAGTTTTGTTCTTGGCTTAGCCTTGACTCCTTTATAGGGTGGGGGGACCTGACTCCTCTTTTTCCTGGTGTTCCTATCGACCTCGAGAGGTCACGATGCCATGTTGCAGGCAGGTTTGGTTTTGCCCCACACAGGGAGAGGCATGTCCACCGTAACCATACGATCGGAGCGGTGTGCCTCATCGGGGTTGTTGTGTAATCTGAGTGGGACCTGATATCCTCCTTAATCGATGTGGAGTTTGGCTATGCCTCATCGAGAGACATCCCATAAATCATTGACCATCAATCCCGTTGGTCCCCGACTGCCTCCATAGTGGCCAGAGGGCAAGATGCCTCCCCCCAGAGGGGGTCAACCTGGGCGACTTTGAAGTGGACTACCTAGATATAGAGAGAGATGGTCATGTGGCTCCGCACCCCCATTAGAGCCACAGGGGCCCATCTCCTCCCTTCCCATATCGCTTTTGTGGCCTCGAGCCCTTCTAAGGACCAGCCCAAGAGTGGGTTTTCTAAGCACAACATGGGGTCATGGTCGTGGTGGGTCATTCTACGCATGATCTCAGAGGGCGGTTGGCCTCCCCTATCATGTCTTGACATAATGATGCCCACTCGCAAGCAGTCATGCACGGTGGAAGGCGAGCACACAAATCAAAATGATATGGAATTAGTGGGGATGTGTGCAGCTTACTTGGTTCATGCTGCTGCATGGTCAACCATCATTTTGCCTTCCCTCTGACCACTTCACCTACTCTGATCTACCACTTCAAGCATCTGCAATGGTTATAAATACATAGGAGTGGTACGGTGGGAGGGGCATTCACTTTGACCCGCCTGCTCTGCCACTTCCCTATTCTTGCTCTCATGTGTTCGGTGCTCCTTTTTCATTAGCTAGGATGGATCACGAGTCACGACAAGTAGCCACTAGAGGAGTCGCCAGGTGCCAGTGTGGCACCACCGCCTCTTCGTCCTTGCCTACGCAATCAGTGTAAGTGCATTCGGATGATGTTCAAGTTTGAAGGTGTGGGGGGTATAACCCTAGGTACCCACAGTAATGGACATGTGCCGCACCACCAGGGGAGGTCCAGCCCATAAGATCAAGGCCTATAGTGCTTGGCTCTAGTCGACGTGCATCGCAAGGCAATCAGAAGATATCTTGGCGATGAAGGAAGATGTGTTCGGATATGATAGATATCGTATTCCTTGTAAATACTTACCATATAGCTGAATAGATCTAGACTTAAACCGACCTATAACCATACCCTCCAAACTATATAAGGTAGGTAGGGACCCCCCTTGAATGCATCTTATATTCAATACAATCCACTAAAGACACATGACGTAGGGTATTACGTCGATCAGACGGCCTAAAACTGTCTAAATTGCTTGTTTCTATGCTTATGTCACCATCCGGCTCCTATTACGTGCACCTCCACTGATTCATCTACTACAGTGGGCATACCTCTCGGTAGACTGCCAACCATATTTTGTTGATAGTGGTGTGCTAGGTAGGGGGTGTCCGTGCTGATTCCATGGCGAGCCTGATGGTCTACTTCTTGAGCTCCAAGATCCTTCCTGAGCCAGGTCAGACCTTCATGGTCAGATCTATGACCTGGGTCATTGGTGCTGAGGAAATCATGGAGGCGGTGCAGAATCACCCTGCATCGACCATGCCAACATCTACAATGACATCTTCGATCTCGGCGCCTTGCCATTAGGTTATGAGATCCATCAGCAATGACAATCTGATCGCATCCATCGATTGGGTCACAGACCGCATAGAGGAATGCTAGCTCCTCATGGATTTGGTCTTAGATCAATCTAGAGTGAGCGATAAAGTTCCTGCACTCCAAGGTCACCATGCCACTAATGCCAAGCACCCTGCTCGTGCACGTCATCTGAGGTGGTAAGATGAAGATTTGGTGATCACAGGAACTCTGGAAGGGCGTACCGTTCAATGCCGACCACTCCTTGCCCCGATGGAGAACATGCTGAGGCCCTATTCTTTTGGGCTAATGGGTGCGGATCTAATCTGTCTAGACGCCCTACACCATCTTTTCGCCAACCACACCAAGCGCAGCTACATCAATGACCTCTACCAGATTGACCTCCCTTAGGCCGACCAGCCTACGCCAATGGTAAACATGGTGCAAATCCAATAGCTTTTGGATGACATGCTCCATACAATCCTAGAGGAAAGCCCTAAGCCATACTCTGAGGGCTCTACCAGCAACTGCCCACCTTTCCCTCCAGGCTTTGGGAGAGAGTTTTTTATGGTTAGCCACAACAACGTTGCTATCGATGGACAAACCAGTGTCCAGCGCCATGAGCGTGAAACCAGGAATGTTGATCGCCAATGATGTTGCAATGAAGAAGCAGAAAATGTTGCCCAAGCTACCAGAGGTGACCCACCACCTCTCGCTCATAATCTCCAACAAGAGTTCCCCATGGTGGACAACTAGCAAGTGGAGCAGACACCGAGCGCCAATCTGGCTATGGCCACCCATGAGCTGGCAAGACTCCCACCAACGCCAGAGGTACTCAAGATTCAAGCGCTGCTTAAACCAGCTTAGGTCCAGGTCAAGGACATCCGAAACCTAGTTCTATCTTTTTTTACCACATCGGCTCGTAGTCGAAACCCCTATGTCTCTTGCCACGAGGGGGAAGCCATTATCATAGTGGCTAGATCGTCCAAGGGGGGTCTAGGGGCAATGTTGCCATCAACCCTGGATCACAAGGACCATGAAATCAGCATGTCCGACCAGCTCATGACGCCAACCAAGAGGTTAATCAACCCCTGCGTGGTGATGCCCATGACTGTAGCAACATCAATCTAGATACCCACAATTGCATCGAGAACAATCATGCCCAATGGCATTAGGTAGAACTCCAATGCCGACAGGAGTACGACAACCAACACAGCAACCCCGTCGGCCTCCGACCACTCCCCGCTATCGAGCCGACGAAACCTCACCCCTTCACAGCAAGGCTACAAGCTGTACAGTGGCCCGTAGGCTTCAAGGTCTTCAGGGTTGATCCCTACAATAGTAAGGCTAACCCCGAGCAGTGGATGCAGCTCTACGAGATCGCCATATGTGCCGCTAAGGAAAACAACAACGTAATGACAAACTATTTGCCTGTTATGCTCTCCCAATCTACCAATAATTGGCTTATGGGCTTGGGGGAGGACTCCATCAAATCTTGGGATGATCTTAAGAGAGTTTTTTTATCAAGAATTACATGGTAACGTGTCAGTAGCCTGGCGTGAAGTATGATCTAGAGAAACTCCATCAGACGTCTAGGGAACCTTTGTGAAGCTACATCAGGCGTTTCTCAGAAACAAGGAACACCATCCCCAACATAGGGGACAGTGAGGCCATCTATGTTTTCACCAGAGGACTCCATCACTATTAGGAGTTGTGCTCCAAACTTTACCGCAAGAGGCCCTAGACCATCGGCGAACTCCTCAAGGTTGCAAACTCATACGCAAACTCTGAAGAAGCTAATCGGCAGTTTAAGGACGACGTTGCTCATGCTTCCCGCTCGAGCAGTGATTGGAACGCCTTTTATCAAGTACTTGATCACTATAGATGTACCGGCTAACAAGACCGAGATGGAACGCCTAATTCACCGCAGTAAGCATTACATGCTAGTCGATGGCAAGCTAATGCGGAAGAATGCAAAGGAGGAATTGCTTTAGAAGTGCATATCTCAGGAAGAAGGAGTGGCATTGCTTCAAGAAATCCACACTGGATCCTATGGCAACCACGTAGCCTCTAGAAGTCTAGTCAAAAAAGCTTTTTGCGCAGGTTTCTATTGTCCATCAGCAGCCGCAGATGCCAAAATGCTTGTCCAATGGTGTGAGGGATGCCAATTTTTTGCCAAATAGATCCACATTCTAGCTCAGGCTCTGTAGATGATTCTCGCCTCTTGGACATTCGCATGCTAGAGACTAGACATGATTGGGCCAATCAAGAATGCCCCCGGTGGATTCCGATGGGTTTATGTCGCTATTGACAACTTCTCCAAGTGGATCAAGTACAAGTTGCTCATCCAGTCTACAGCAAAGAAAATAGCGGAGCTCTTCAACAACATCATCTATAGGTTTGGGCTACCAAATAGTATCATCACCGACCTTGGTTCTACATCTATCGACAGCGACTTCTAGGATTTTTGTGAGGATCGATGCATATCCATTAAGTATGTATCGGTCGCGTACCCCAGGGCTAGTGGCTAGGTTGAGCAAGCGAATGGCATGATTTTAGACGCCCTGAAGAAGAGGTTATATGGGAAGGATAAAAAACATCTAGGCAAATTGCTCAAAGAACTACAAGCTGTGGTCTGGGGACAAATGACCCAGCCTAGTCGCAACACTAGAGTCTCCCCCTATTTCTTGGTGTTCATATGAGAGGCCGTGTTACCAGCCGATGTCGCTTTCTGAGCACCAAGGATAGAGAACTATGATGAAGAGAACAACGATCAGGCACGACAAGACAATGTTGACTAACTTGAGAAAGAACTCTTGGTCACATGTGTTTGGATGGCCAAGTTCTTGGATAGTCTGCGTAAATACTTCAACCGCAATATCTAGGAGCGATCCTTCGTGGTCGGTGACATGGTACTCTGTAGGAAACAAAAGACCGATGGGATGCACAAGCTATCTTCACCTTGGGAGAGTCCATGCATTGTCAAGGCTGTGGCCCGACTAGGATCCTATAGACTCTGTGATCAAGATGGCGTAGACATCCCTAACTCCTAGCACATCAAACACCTCAGGTGTTTCTATCCTTGAGACGTCCTACTAAGATATGTACCGCTTATGTATTTATGCATTTCAATAATGATTTTCTCCATGATGTTTTCTCCATTTGTTGTTTTCTCCATAATTTTCCTCCAATTATCTTTTGTTTTTCTCCATGCTAAACATCTTTAAGATGATGCTTTCTGTCGCCATTCTATTCACCGACCAGCCACATTCTCATTCGCATTATCCAGAAGTAGTCCTATTCTCGATTTAGCATCTAAATGTGCATGGGCAGTAGCGCTCTGCGTCATGGGCGGTCGACAGTGGTTCCTCAGTGATGCCTATTCCTAAGCGTGCACAGGAGCAAAGCTCTTTACACCATGGGGTGTGGGATAGCCGGGGCTGATAACAAGATAAAGGACTAACAATGCATCGTTAATATTAAATATTAACACTTTATACGTACTAAACACTAAAGTTTCATTTACAACTGCTTGGCATAATGCTAACAAGCCTGTTACATTCTAAGTTGTCATGGTTCATTGCCAACATCGCTGAACAGATCCATGCCGTCCGCCAGTTTGATCACCGAATCGAACACCTCCACCTCTAGCACGGTGATTTGCTCGTTGCTCAGATTTCGGGAAAGCCACTGTTGATTTGTTTGAGCTTCACCGAGGGGTAGACTAACAGGACAACTGCCAGTGCATGGCCCATGGCAGAACAAGTGATACCATGAGCATAGTGCTTAAAGTTCTCCAGCGCTGACTTACACCTCTCCACAATGATGTCTGGCCGTGGCGCTCTGTTGGGCTTCGACACTTCTTGGTCGATGAGATCCAGCACAAGGTTTATCCCATTGGAGATGGTCTTCAACTTTTCTATACTAGCCTCCAACCAGAGCTTGAAGTCACGAAACTACGCCCGACTATTGGTAGAGATCACTGCAGACAAGAAGGGCAATCATCTTAAACACATTTCTCATAGCAAGAGGGGTATTGACATAAGGAATAACTTATGGTTTAGTTCTTCGGCGAGTTGTTTTTTCACCGTCAGAGCTTCATCTCTTTCTTTCTCTGCTAGCACTTTGGCTTCATGTGCTAGCAGAGCTTGGGTCTCTGCCTCCACCTTGGCACCATGCGCTAGGCATGCTTCAGTCTCTGCCCACTTCTTTGCTTCATCAAGCTCTACACCAATGAAGGATTACTACCAGCATGGGCGAATTGAGGATATGAAAGCAATACACTATGGGGCCTAAGGCCTTACTTTTCTTCTGGTCTATGCCATCGCCTAGCTGATTCGTTAGCTCCCAGTTCTCCACCTCTAGTTGCATCTTTTCTGCTTGCAACTTCTCCTGGTCGGCGTGCGCTTTAGCCAGCATCTTCTCCAAAGTCTCCATAGACTCATGTAGCTTCTAGTTCTCAGCAATTGATGGAGCCACCTGCTTTAGCTGGTGTGTGCGGTTCTTGGAGATCTTCATTAGCTCCTATGGCAAACAACAGTTAATTGGCGTAATCCCCAACTTCAATTTGTCGTGTAGACTAACTTACTTCAATCTAGCCACACACTAATGCTAGTGCCACCTTGAGCTCCTTCACTTGCTCGCTCGCCTCCTCATCCTCCACCACCTCCATCGTATCTCTGTGGCACACGAAGGTCCACAAAAGCTGAGGAGGAGGATCCTAGGTATTTGGCGCTTCGCGCTCAATTTCTTTAATCACCTCGGGGGACTCCCTTGCCTGCCTTGGTGCTCGGTCGGCTTGTGGTTGGACGCTGAGGCCAAGATCCATCACTGGCGTCTGAGCCTAGGGACTGGCCCTTAGCTCTGGGCGACTGGTCGGCTCAACAGAAACATCTTCATTCATTTACTCTAGATGCTCGAGGACTTTGGCTCAGGGACCAGCCTAGTTTTCGGGTATTTCTCATGTTTCTTCTGGCTGTCCCACCCCAACACCCAGAGCACCAACAATCATGGCACTCAGCTCGGCGTCCTGCTGAGCATCGCCGCTGTCAATTGGGTGAAGTTCCTCGGTCGATGCTTCCCTGCAACATGATGTCATATCATCAATACTTCCACTTTGGTTATGCTTGGACTAAGTCTGGGGCAGAGACACTTACTCGTTGGATCACCTATGTGTAGCTCTGAATGGTCGGGGCTTGTTGGAGCTCTCATGTCCTTCAGTTGCTGGCACGAATCTTGAGAACACCAAAAGTGGCCGGTTTGCCTCTGGTGCTTCTAACCTCGCCACGGTGGCTCTCCCAACCGAAGCCCCTTGTCTAGGCTCGGGGACTTTGCCCTGAGTGGATCTCTTGTTGGTTGTGCCTTGGGTTGGCTGGTCGGAGGCTCTAGTGGTCGGTGTTGGGGTGGTCATCCACGCAACTCATTGTTGTAGCGTCTCGCCTGTGTCTTCATCATCATCTGACCAGTCCACGATGACTTGTTGGCATGCCTAAGGCTCTCTAATCAAGACTCCACCACTCTTGCATGGTGGCAAAGTGTTTGGTTTTTTCTTCTTCATTGGCTCTACTCGGGCCAATTATTTCCCGCATGATGGCGATCGACGCCTAGGAGTTTTCTCCACCACATCCTCGGATGAGGATGATGAGTTGCTCTCTGAAGGAGGACTGGTCGGAGCTTGGGTTGGATGGGCATCTATGCCCTTTGGCCAGGTCCCATCTGGCATGTCGGAGACATACACAGCACGATCCTATCCACAAGTTTTCAAGAAGACGTTTCAACATCAACAAGATTTGATATTACAAGGACTACCAATGGTACACTTTTACCAGTGGTGGTGGATTCATGATGTTGTATGCCACTTGCTACCCCGTGTTGCTCAGTTTGGTGTTACTTGAAAAGAGCTCCAGGAGGCGAATATAGGCATCGCCCTTATTTATCTTCTCGAGGGCTTCCCAAGTGGTATCTTCATCACCTGTATATTTATACGCGGGGTGTAACCTCTTCTTGCTTGGCTGGATCCGCCGTACAACAAAGTTGATGGCTACACCAACTCCATCAAGATTGTTACGCATCTGTCCCAAAATTTGCAGAAGCTCATCAACTTGGGTCATCTTCGAACTGCTCGGTCTGGCCGACCAGTTTGCGCTTGGCACTGCTAAATGGTTTATGTCGGCCAATAGGCTCGGTTCAGCATTTCAGATATAGAACCACTTAGCATTCCATCCCTTCAACAACATGTTGAGAGGCACTTGTATGTATTCCTTCACCATGCCATCCCTCAGCTGCAGATAAACTTCGCCAACAACTTTGGGGGACCCAGATCCAAGTAAGGGTTCGAGGCAGAAGAAATAGCAAAAGAGGTTGAAGTGCGGAGCGATTCGGATGAATGCTTTGCACAGATTGATGAAGAGGGAGATATAAAGAATGCTATTGGGATGGAGATGGCAAAGGTTAATGCTGTAATAGCCAAGAAGCTTCCGTAGGAAAGGATGCACATGAATCCCAAATCCACGAACGAAATAAGCCTCGAATGCAACAAGTTCGTTCCCACCCTTCGCCATTGATCGAATCTGATTCGATTTTGCTATGCTCAGATTTGATTGAGGAGGCGCTACGGTTGTAATGTGACTGTAGCAGGGTGTGCGAAGGTGAAACGCTGAGTATTTTGTGGTTGCAAGAAAGAAGACATGCTAGGAGGAATGAGGGAAGTGCGACGCGACATGTGGATTCGTATGGTTCGACCCTGACCCTTCACCTTTAGGGTTTTTGGGAAACCTCGCTAACTCCGCTGCGTCGTTCGTACCCCTCCAACTTCTCCATCAATGGTTACTAGGCTGGTTTAATGGGCCTTCGAGCATACTGAACGGCTGAGCCTGCTTTGTCAGTTTACCTCTCTATTTTCTCCACAAAATAGTGCTAAGCACTCTCCAAAATTCGCCACGGTCAAGTGCTAAGCACTCTCCAAATTTCGCCACGGTCAAGTGCTAAGCACTCTCCTATGTTCTCCATGGCATAGTGCTAAGCACTCTCTAATTTTCTCCAACAGTAAAGTGCTAAGCACTCTCCAATTTTTCTCCATTTTTAAGTGCTAAGCACTCTCCAATTTCTCCATGGTATAGTGCTAAACACTCTCCATGTTCTCTACAGCATAGTGCTAAGCACTCTCCATGTTTGCCACGGTATAGTGATAAGCACTCTCTAAATTTTGCCATGGTTATGTGCTAAGCACTTCCCATGTTCACCACGGTATAGTGCTAAGCACTCTCCATGTTCGCCATGGTATAGTGCTAAACACTCTCCATGTTCGCCATGGTATAGTGCTAAGTACTCTCAAAATTTCACCACGGTTAAGTGCTAAGCACTCTCTATGTTTGCCACGGTATAGTGCTAAGCACTCTCCAAATTTTGCCACGGTTAAGTGCTAAGCAATCTCCATGTTTGCCACGGTATAGTGCTAAGCACTCTCCATGGTCGCCATGGTATAGTGCTAAGCACTCTCCATGTTCACCACGGTATAGTGCTAAGCACTCTCTAAATTTTGTCACGGTTAAGTGCTAAGCACTCTCCATGTTCGCCACGGTATAGTGCTCATCACTCTCCAAATTTTGAAATGGTTAAGTGCTAAGCACTTCCCATGTTCACCACGGTATAGGTCTAAGCACTCTCCATGTTCTCCAATGGTAAAAGTACTAAGCACTCTTCATTTTTTCTCTACTTTTAAGTGCTCAGCATTGTAAATTTTACTCCAATGTCCAGTGCTAAGCACGGGGATTTTGTCCTTTTCACTTGTTTCTTTGATCCTGCTACAAGATGCTACTCTATCTTACAACAGGCTTGGAGACTAAGTGTGTATACTTCACCTAGCAGTGAGTGTACTATTTTTCCTCTTACTGGTCTTTAGCTAAGCTGAGGGCTGGCTGTGTGCTCGGCTAAGCTAGGACTCAATTATTCTAAATAACTGATCATTGTATTTCTTTGATCCTGACACCAGGTGCATTCTTCACCTACTATCAAGCTCGAGGACTACAATGTATACATTGCACCTTGTGGTGCTTGTATCAAATTTAATGTTTGGCTAAGTTCCCTTTTTTCTTTCTCAGTCGTTGATATTCTTTGATCCTGACACCAGGTGTCTTCTTCACCTACTGTCAGCCTCAGGGACTACAATGTATACATTGCACCTTATGACGCGTGTATCAATACTAACATCCTCTTTGACTAAGTCATGGATGATGATCATCTGACTTCACCAACGAAGCCTAACTGAGTACACTTCACCTAAGGTGGAGAATTTTTTAAAATTTTAAACTTGAGCCCCTTACATCCTTCTGGCAAGCCTTAGTTGAGTAAGTATGAGGCCTATTGACCAGTTAAATTGGTCGGCACTTCATTTTGTTGATCGGATTACCAGTCAAATTGGTCAGCACTTCATTTTGTTGATTGGATTACCAGTTAAACTAGTCAGATTACCAGATTAACTATCTAACTCCAAGTTAAACTGCTCAGACCTGCTCAAGACGGCGTTGCTCAGTGGATACAAGGCGCTCGGAGACTAGCTGTGCGGGGTATAACCCCAGGTACCCATGGCAATGGACATGGGCCACACTGCCAGGGGAGGTCCAACCCATAAGATCAAGGCCTACGGTGCTTTGCTCTGGTCGGCGTGCACCACAAGGCAGTCAGAAAATATCTTGGTGATAAAGGAAGATTTGTTCGAATATGATAGATATCGTATTCCTTGTAAATACTTACCATATAGCCAAATAGATCTAGACTTAAACCAACCTATAACTCTACCCTCAAGACGATAAGGCGGGTAGGGATCCCCCTCGAATGCATCTCATATTCGATACAATCCACCAAAGGCACACGACGTAGGGTATTACGTCGATCAGACGGCCTAAACCTATCTAAATCGCTTGTCTCTGCGCTTGTGTCACCATCCGACTCCTATTACGCACATGTCCACCGATTCATCTACTACCGTGGGCAAACCCCTTGGTAGATTGCCGACCATATTTCATCAACAGAAGGTTCAACCTATATTGACTATGTGTGTTTGTAGGGCTACCTCCCACGCCGTGTCTAGAGGGGCCGCCAGCACTGCTCATGCAGTGACCCCACCCATAGGGGGGTCGAGCTCGTCGTCGTCTTCCTCGAATGATCATCATGAGTTTCATGAGCTCATCCATGGGGCGGATGAGGCCCACCAGCGCTACTCTGACTTCACCTGTGAAGCAAGTCAGCTAGAGCACTGCCTTGATGCCAACAGGGTAGCCCTTGAGGCCTCAAAGAGGGAGACCGCCGTCGCGTGGGGGGTGGCCACCAACGCCCAGACCCGCATCGTGGGTAAGGGTGTTTCTTTGTCTTATCATCTCGCTCATTGCTTGCCATTCCTAATCTTCCTCTGATCCCCCTATCTTCTTGTTGTCAGCGTTGGACGAGCAGCTGGTGGCCTCTCGTCGTGAATGCACAGTGGTGGCTGGAGTCTAACGGGGAGCTAGCGTCGCCCTTGCCACCCTACAGCTCTGCACCGGCTAGGACTTCCGTCAGGTGGCGCCTGGGTTCCCAGACCTTGCTCGGCAGGAGGAGTGGGCGGAGCTGGTCGGTGACTTTGTCGCTGACATGGCTGCCGTTGTGGCTGACATAAATGTGGGGAACATCCTCCGTGGCTATGGCCATGGACCTTAGGTTGTATCTAGGGTCCATTAATAAATAAATTTTCTTAGTTTGTATTTTGTGCTTCTTTTATTTCGCATGCTTGCCGATGATCCGATTGTTTGAATGGCAAAGTCACATGACCTTGCCTAGGGATCGACCCGTGAAGCTTAGCTCAGTGCGACTTCATTTTCATGACTGAGGTGTCATAGGATAGAACTGGCGGCAGCGCGCCTCTTGTCGTCCCCTTTTCTTTGGGTCATGGCGATCTTTGTTCTAGTGAGCATCGGTGCGTGGTATGCCGCGGTGTGGCCTCCATGAGTGGACCATGTCGATTGGTGCATGCCAATCGACATGGGTCACTTAGGGTCGTACGCATCGTCAGAGTGTCGCTTTGACGTGTGCAAATTGAGGCATGTTGCGATCTTTGGGCGCAAGGAGGATTCATTGATCATTATGTACAAATTCTCAGTTGGCTGAGAGTAGCTTTGATTGAACCCTAGGAGCATAGCGACACCCATGACAGTGATTCCAGCGGCACGGTGATGCTTCTGGCCAGGCGGCAATGATCGGTGGTGACAACTCTGGTGACTCAAGTTACCTCTACACGATCATCTCGACCTAACAAACTCGCCCAAGGGGTTGGTTGGGCGAATTAGGATTTGGGACGAGCTCGCCCACGGCCATGGCGGCACAACAGAGCAGAGCACACCGACGCAGTGGTGCTCTGGCCAAACCCGAGCCTAATCGACCTCACTAAAGACTTCTACGCGATGAGGATGCTCACCATGACTTGTGTGCCCTGACGGTCGAAGCAAGGATGGAGCAGGCGATGCTGTCCCCAACGACGGTAGCTCCGTTGATGCGAACAGACAAAGGTGGCGATGTTCCAACGCAGCCTGTGAATGAACAGAGAAAAGGATGAGCCGATGAGCAACAAGGCGTCACGGCGAGGCTAGGACATGAAACGGTGTGATGAGAGACTCATTGGAACAACTTGGCCACGATGGGGGTGGTCACGGTGGCGCTGTGGACGATCGAGAGGAAGAAGA